>NW_005803368.1:0-1577 GCF_000240725.1 Microchloropsis gaditana
TGAAGAAGCACGTATGGAAATATTGGGTCCAATATGATAAAGGAAGGGAAGGATATGGCGGGGGAGAAGGAGAGGGGCGGGTGGAGTGCGAAAGATAGGGAACCAGGCGGGGCGGACGTGGTACTTGTGAGTTGAAGGGGACGTTTTTGACGAGGACAGGCTGTCGGAGCTCGGAGGGATATGAGAGAGCGCGGAGGGATTCCTCTGGTAGGGGCTGTGGTGGAAGCGGGTGCTGGGGTGAGCTGGATCCCGGGAGACGGGGAGCGACGCGCGCGGAGGTGAGCAAGGCAGAGAGGGGAAAGGAAGATGGGTGAAGGGCGTGGAGAGAGGGGAAGTGAAGGGGGTGGAAGGATTGAGGCCCTTGGAGCGAGGCTGGCGGCCCCTGCCCCTCGCTTCCCCCTCGATTGCGGACCGAGACCGGCCTCTTCGCCTTCGTCGCACGCGAGGATGGACATGTGGCGCCCCTTCGGCATTTTCATGAATATTATGAGACTGATCTTTCCGCGAAGAACAAAGGTCAATTCTCGTCCGCGTGGCTGTCACGTCCATTCTTGATTTGTTATTCGCCGGGCCTTGGAGGCCCGACTTCTCACTCGGGGGCGTTGCTTTGGCCTCAGCCCACCAGAGGCAGGAAAGCCATGTGTGCCTTCCTAGCTACCTCCCTTCCTACCTGCTCGACCCTCGGTGCTTTGCTCTACTTTACACGTTACCGGTGGCTGTCTGGTCTCCGGCGTTATCTTTCTTCTCCGTCCTTTCGGATTCATAAACGGTCCTTAACTTCTCTCATTTCATATCCCTTCACTTCATACTCATCATCCATTTCCTTTGCACAGCACCTCTTTCAGCACAGTACAACCTCCTTTGCACTGCCTTTCTCCCCCTCCCGAAACCCTCCTTCTTTCCTTACATTGTCCTGCCTTCGACGCCTTTGCCTGCTCTCACCCGATCGGCATCCCTCCTCGACCAACCCCCCTTCCTCCCTCCCCCCCCCGCTACCTCGTCCGGCGACTCAACCCCAACGTGCGTTAGCCTAGAGACCAGAGCGCGCTACCGCCCGCTGCCAAGCTTCCCCGTGACGTTACCGCGCCCACTCTTCCCTTTCCGTTCCACCTCTGATACCTCACTGCCGCTCCTGATCACAGCCGGGCCATTTCCCCTCCGGCTCTCGATCCCGCGCGCGTCCTTCCGAGGCCCACCCCCTTCCCCTACTCATACACCGAGTCGGACACATAGGCCTTCAAATGCTCGGGAACAAAGGCTTCCACGTCCTCCACCGAGGCCCTCTGGAGCTGCATCCGCCTCAATATCTCGTTGTCGTCTGCCAACTCGAAGGGGGCGGAGAAATTAAAAAACACGTCGGACCGGTCTTCAGCCATCTCGCAATGGATCAGGGTCTGGGAGTGCGTGTTTACAATGATGAAAGGTAAGGGCACACGCCGTTGCTCCTCGTCTTCAGCTGCTTGGACGGCGGCAGTGGCGGCGGCCGCAGCAGCACGCGCGGTCGCTGTGGAAGAAGAGGGAGAGGACCTGGCTGAGGAGCCCGTCCCTGCCGAGGCGTTGGCAGCGGCGGCGGCCGC
>NW_005803368.1:3541-6537 GCF_000240725.1 Microchloropsis gaditana
ATACCTTGGCTCCCTTTGTCTTGGCGCGTTCTACGAAGCCGTGCACGCGCTCCAATTGCGCTCGGGAGATGAGCGGTCCCACGTCCGTTTCCAGGTGTAGGGGGTCGCCGAGGCGCAGGCCCTGGGCCTTGGCCGCAAAGCGGGCGGCGAAGTCGTCGAAGATGGACTCGTGCACGAGGAGGCGGCTGCCAGAGACGCATGTCTGGCCCGCTGCCACGAAGGCCCCGAACGCACACATGTTCACCGCCTCGTCCACATCCACGTCCGGGAACACGAGCATTGGGGTCTTCCCGCCCAGCTCCGCCACCACCTTGGCCAGGTTTTTTCCCGCCACACAGGCCGTCATCCGACCCGTATCCGTCCCGCCCGTCAGGTCTACCTTGCGCACTCTGGGGTGTGCGGCTAAGGCTCTCCCCGCCACCTTGCCCTGCCCAGGCACGATGTTTAGGACACCCGGAGGTAGCCCCGCGTCCCGGGCAATTTCTCCGAGGGCCAAAACGGCCAAGGGGGCCAGTTCGGGGGGTTTCAAGACCACGCTGTTGCCCCCGGCCAGTGCAGGGGCGAGTTTTTTAACAGCAATTAGGAGGGGGTGATTCCAGGGAGTCAAAAGCGCGCATACCCCGAGTGGGACCCGTCGGACATAGTTCAAGTACGGTCCGGGGAACGGAGGCAGGCTCCCTTCTTCTGTGCGGACCAGGGCTGCGAAATATTCGAACCATTCGGGCAGACGGGAGAGCTGGGCCCGCATTTCTCGTAGCGGGCGGCCGGTCTGCAAGGACTCGAGGCGGCTCAACTCCGGGAGGCGTTTTTCCAGTCCGTGAGCCATGTTCAACAGCACCTTGCTCCGCCCTTTAACGTCTGTCTCTCTTGACCATACGCCAGAATGGAAACTTGACTCGGCAGCCTCGACAGCTACATCAATATCCTGGGCTAAAATAAGAAATCGACGAAGAGCGAAATAAAAACGTGGAAGGCTTCAATAAACTACAGGTGCGCCCCTCGAACTCCAAATCAGTCAGGTTATGAAGATCAAAATTAGCGCACCTTCCGCAATGCTCACAACATGACCGAGGTCTTTGCGTGTGGCTGGATTTTGTAGCGTGTGCGTCAAACCTTTTAAGGCCGGGCGACTTTGGTCGTTAATCCAGAGCCCGTGGTGCTTGGATCTAGGGTTACAAGACGGATAAAAATGGCGTCTGAAAGGTTTTAGACGACAATGTGACAAGGATCGGTGCGTCTGCCCAGGTAGATACTTGGAAATGTAGGAGACGATGGAGTTCATGTTGGGGGGGTAGGGGAGGTATTATGGTAGCGCGGATAGCGTGCAGTGAGAGGCGCGCTTCAGCACATGGAGAAAATGGAGCCAAAACGCCCGTTCCCCGGCTCGTCTGTCAGTGAGTGGGAAAAAATCAGCATTTTTTGAATGCATGACGGCAGTACGGCGCCAGCTTGAGGCTTGTGGCAGGCGGGAGGGACGGGCGAAAAGCTTGCGGTCTTGCCGGTTCTTCAAGGCTAGCAGCCCTCTCTCCGGAGGCAGGGAAAACCAGTACCGGTCGGGCTGGGGCGCACACCAAGCTATCCTGCCCGTGGCCACACCTCATCTTTGTCATCAACATAGTGCTTTTCAGTGGGATGGGTAATCCTCTTGTCCAAGTTTGAGTTTGACCTGTCTCGCGTGCTTTTCGTCTTACCCTCCCTGCCACAACGCGGGCCGAGTTGACTTGAAGCTACCACATGCACACTAGCCCTCTTGCGTGACGCGCTTCGTCAGCGTTCATTACAATAGGCTTCTATGTGACTGCGCACGGCGTGAACTAAGCCCAACAGTGGGCACGGGAGTTTTGGATGGAGTCTCCCGTCTTGATTGTGCGCTTGGAGACCGCAATATCAAGAATCATGGAAACGGGAAATGCATGGCCAAACTTTGAGACAACACACGTGTCTGGTACCAACATCTCTTCCGCTTCTTTTTCGCCTTCGTATATTCTCTCGTGTTTTTGTTGACTGGTACCCGTACCGTGATTTCTTGGCAAGGGCCGCAAAGAAAGGAGGAGACACTATAATCCCGTATTGCATCTCTGCTTCTTTGGCCCGTGGCTGAAAAGGGGCCTGTCTAACAACCTTTTGGCCCTCATAAACCCTCACACAGGTCTGTCGTGGTGTTATCGGTATCTCTAGGGCTCCGGACCAGAGCTTGAGATTCATGCCTCGGCGGGGGTTGCGCAGCGAGAGCGGGGACGGGAGGCGCGAGCAGGTCGACGGCCTGGAGGAAGAAAGCCATCGGCGCATCAGGTCGCACAGCAGAATTGCCGGCGCCAGTCGCGGCGTACGAAGGAAAGCCAACCGGCAGCTTTCTGAAGAAGTGTCGGCTAGCGAAGCCCTGCCCGGGTGGTCCCTGCCCCCCCCCTCCTGCCTGCACCGTTCTGCGCGCTGGCACCTCCTCGGGCCGACCTCGAGGTCGGCCAAGAAGCCAAAGCGAGGGCCTGGTGCCTGGCGGCACACCTCAGGAAGCCAGGGATCTGGGTTGGCCTACTCGCCCTCTTCTTCCTCCTCGGGCGCTCTCGGGATTCAGGTGTCAAGCCGACCTGGGCTCGCGCTTGAAGGGCGTGAAGAGGAAGGAACTGGCAACGACGCGGCGAGAGGGGCCGCCAGCAGGACGAGATTTGCCTTTGCGGGGGACGGGGAGGAGGAGGAGGAGGGAGAGCAGGAGGAGGACAGCGGAGGAGGAGGGGGAGGGGAGCGAGGTGGGGACGGGATTTGCGACGCGCAGGCGGTGAGCATCAACAGCGGCTGCCTGGGCGGCTTTCCCATCGGGGTGGGCTGTGCCGTGTCGGGGGAAGGGGGCCTAGCCTTCGCGGTCCAGAGCGAGGCCACCTCTCCGGGCACGGGCGAGCTGATCTTGACGGGCAAGATCGGGAAGTCGATGGCCGAGAGCTGCATGGTGGCGCTGAGCTGGGTGAAGGCGAAGAAGCGAGATTTGTGCCTGTGGATGAGCC
>NW_005803368.1:6547-11443 GCF_000240725.1 Microchloropsis gaditana
GCCTCCCTCCAGGTCTTTTCCTCCGGTTTCGCGCACTGCGACCCCCACCCCGCCAACGTCCTCATCCGCGGGGGACACAAGGGCGACCCTCGGGCCCCCGTCCTCGTGCTCCTCGACCACGGCCTCTACAAGGAGCTGCCCGACCAGCTACGCTTGGACTACGCATCTCTGTGGAAGGCGCTTGTCCTCAAGGACCTGCCGGGCGTCAAGTACTACTGCCAAAAGCTCAATGCGGGTAGGGTCGGGGGGGAGGTTGTAGGGGTAAGGAGCAGGATGGGCTTGCGATGCGTGCGCCTCTACCTCCTCTTTGAAACTGATCTGATGACGACACGCGCTTGGAAGGAAACTCACCGTCCTTCCTTCTTCCTCCTCCTCAGGCGAGATGTACTCCCTCCTGGCCGCCATCCTGACCTCTCGCTCCTGGGACGACATTACCAGCCCCGACCTGGGCTCTCTCCAAACCCCGAGCAGCAAGGAGGACAAGACCTTGATCCGGAGCTACGCTCAGCGCTACTACTTCGAAATCGTGGACATTCTGAACAGCGTGCCTCGGGAGATGCTATTGTTGTTGAAAATGAACGACTGCCTTCGGCATATTGATCGAGCGTTGGGGGCCCCCGTGGACTCCAGCCTGGTCACAGCTGAGGAGAGCGTCAAAGCCCTCCTGCGGGAAGAGCTGAAGAAACCGGGGCGATGGGGAAGGAAGGCGAGTGCCTGGTGGGACTTTTTGAAGTGTGAAATGAGAATCAAAACGTATCTATCTTGGCTGCGGTTGCAGCAGTGGAGGACGCCTTCGTCGACGGGAGAATGTGAAGAGTGGGGAAAGGAAGTGGAAAGCAAAGGAGGGGTAATCGTGTAAAGTCATACGGGATGAAGAGGCGATCAGAGGAAAGGTTCTGTCGTGTGACGAAATGCACGGAGGCAATGCCAGTCGTGTGTGAGAGATGCCAAAGAAATAGCTTTCAGATACTCTCGGATGGCCACATGTTCGCCGATTGCAGAACCTTCTCCACCAAAACTTTCTTTCCCTCCAAATTTCTTGAGTAGACTTATCATATTGGTAGGGAAAGTGGGCATTTCTACGCTACGAGCTGTCTCGAGTCTGTGACACGGCGTCTGCAGCAAACATAGATGTTTGGGATCACGCTGGCCTCGAGGGCAGGGCCGTCACACCTATTAATATTTGGTCATCCATGAATGATGATCGATAAATCGACGGCCAGTCATGAATTATGCTTGAGCCTGCGCCCACCCGGAGGTGGAAGTCGTCCCAGTTCCCTTTCACAACCATCTATCCATCCAGTCGCTGCGCATCCGAGTGCTGGCGGCGCTCACTCAATGTGAAGCCGCTATCCGAAAAGAGGCGCTCGGTGTCGGCGGAGGAGGGGAGCAGGTACAGGATCACGTGGGCGAAGCACACAACCGGCATGCGCTCTCTCTTTTTCAACCCCGAACGACACGAGAGATAACTCATCTCCTCCATCACCGGCAGCCCGTGCATGGTGATGTACTTCGACACGAGCATTCCGTCACAACGGGAGTTGTCTCTTCATTTCAATACCCACGCCGCGGAGAGTGGGAACTTTCATTTATACCATCAACGCTGGACCTCCAGGACATGAGGAAAGAAGAGTCGATTCCAGCAAAGGAATTTAAGGAGCAGGACATGTCATTGATACCCCAGCGGTTGCTGTGGTGCAGTTCGGATAGTATTTCGCAAGCCTCTTCCTGAGCACGCCCAGAGGACCGCCATCTTGCGAGAAGAATTTCAAGCCCGTGGCTTTGTGAATACTCTCTCTAGAGTGTCGTGGATTTTCAAGCATTAGATGTGTCGATATTTGCAGGAGTGGCACGCGGTGGCAAGGTCTGGCTGCTGTCCTGGAGGTTCCTGCCCGGCAACACTCTTGCGAGTAGGAAAATCCATGACACCTCACAAAAAGACGGTCAGGTCTTGTGGTTGTGTGATTACCAATTATCACCAAATCGGCCATTTGGCTCCATATGACATTCGGAAACCTACAGTCTCATTTAATTGCCCGCATGAATCCTAGCTGCTTTTGACAAAGAATAGAGGTACTTTAAAATGGCGGGGGCAAGCCAGATTCGAGATTTACCTTTTTGCTACCACCCTTCCCACATATCCTTGTCATAATCGTTTTATCTAATACGTTGTGTTTATTTGCATTGTTCATCCACCTTCGCCGCCACCTGCTCAAAAGCAGGCAGGAATCGAGCAGGAATAGTCTTCAAGACGTTCTCACCATGCTCTTCGAGAAGCTGTTCCAGGTGAACTTGACATGGAAGCGAGGAGTTCACGTCGTTGAAGACAACGCGCATATCTCCGGAAGCGTCTTTGGCCCAATCAAAGTAGAGCAACCGGGAACCCTTCTTCGCCATATCATTCAAACCTCGCCGCTCTTGCGCTTCCCACAAGCTAGCCAACGCTTTCAAATCGAAACATTGCTTAGGCAGTAGATCTTCCAAAGGCTTTAGAAGGGGAGCGACGCACAGAATCCCAGGAACTCTGGTGGCACCAGCGACATGTGCAGGCTCCTGGGCCGGCGGTTGGGATGCTGTCACAGACGTTGTCGTTTGAACCGTCAAGTTGCCCCAACGCCATCGATAAAATAGATCCGCGGTGGAAAGCGAAAATGGAGTAAGTGAGGTATTGAGTTTTGTCAGCTTCCTTCCTTCCTGAAGGCTCCCTCCGTCGCCCTTGTCTATTGTCGCGTCCTCCTCCATCTCCAGTTCCATTACTTCCTGTACCAGGACTTCCCAGGGGTCTTTCTGGGCACCCATCACGCCGTTGTAATGTACAATTACCATATTTTCGGGACCAAAATTTCTGCCGTATGTTTCTAAGACACGATTGTAGCACAAGCCATTGACCGAAATAGGTCCGAAAGTAGTGGGCAAGGTGGGCAGTGGATCTGACACACCCGCCTCGGGGTCTACCTCCGCCATCATGTCCCCCAAAAAATCACTGAAGTGCAAGGGGGACGTAAGTGGATTCCTCATTGCGGAAAACTGACTGTAGTAGCTGACGATATGTTCCTGCTTGCGTCGGTGGTAAAGCACCACCGTTGTTTGAAAATTCGAAAAAAGCTTTGTCAGTTTCGCCACCATTTCATCGTTGAGATTGTCGTAGCTTTCGCTGGAGATAAAGATATTTTGTGAAGCATTGTCGCGATAGATTGTGTCCAGAATCGTCGTCAACTCGCTGAGAGGATCTTCAGTGCAGTACTTCATTCCTTCTATTTTCCTGCCTTGAAGTTGCATGGGAACCGCATGAAAAGATTTTTCATCCCGAGAACAACCCGTAGGCAGGATAATGCCTCTTTGCATCAGAAAATCTCGTGATTGCACCATTTTGGTCTGAATGTATGTTGTGGCCGTCTTGTGTGCACCGATATGAAGAAAGAGCTTCGGCTTCTTTCTCACTTGCGCCAGCGCAAACTTGTCTTGCAAGTGAGAGGGTAATATTGTTGTTGATAACAAGACAGTACAACCAATGACTATCAGGACAAGGCGCGAAACTAAGGCCCATCGGAGACAAGCTTTAATCACGCGTGGACAGCCAAATAGTGATGAGCTCATGACGCTTTTGCTGGGGTTGACAGGGCTTTCATCACGCCTCATGTCAAATGTCGCGCCAAGCTTGCTGTCCAGAACGGCATTCATGATCGGTGTACACGATGTTCGAATGTGAAAGGCGAGTAATGTCCGCTGCTGTCTTTCGACAATCGAGATGAGTAGAATGTGCGTTAATATACGTTGTGATAATATCGTATACTTACAATCAGACAAATACTCTGCTTCCCACTCACTATTCCGAAGTTATCACAGCCAGAGCTTCAAATCTTCCTCAAAACGGATCACATAACACCAAAACAATTATTCACGACACCAAAGCCCGGTATTTTCCACGCACTGCCTGGCAGGGTGCAAGCTGTATGGGCCGCGGTCGGTTACTTCCGGGGTATCTCCGAGGATCGAGCGAGGGACGCTCGCCCTCGCTCGCCGGCGTCCCTTCAACACGCAGTCTCGACCTGGAGGCACGCAAAGGACCCGTGGCAACTGAGCACCCATCCCACATCTTCAGGACATTGTCATGCTGAAAATTGTTGTCGACGAAGGGCTTCGCGACCGCTTGTTGCAGAATGTGGCAGCTGGTCCCAGGTGTCAAGTTGGGGCCATAGTTGGCCGTCGGCTGCCGAATGGGAGCCGGATATATTGCCTGCTCGCCATCCCCATCCCCATGCACTGTGAGGAGACAGGCAAAAATGTAAATAGGAAGGACCGCTCGGATTCGGAGGAGGAAGCGGTACGATGGGCATGTTTAGCGGATGTTTCTCGCCGGAGGGTGGAGTTGCACGTTAAGCAGGTGAGACAAACAGAGGGGGGAGGTCACGGGCCCTGATGGATCCCAGTTGCTGGGCTGGCACAGTGCCTTGCTTGGCTTCTTACTCTATCATGGAATAATTCGGACAGTTGACGCGGCTTTTGGTCGGTGGCTTGAGTGTATGCGGCCTGTACGCCATCACACCCGAGCCCGGTACGCCCGCCGTAACGGCCTTGAAGCGGCTTTGTCCTCCCTTCGCCTCGTCCCGCGGCCGTCGTACTCCCCATGAGGCCTTTCCTGCCTCGCCTCAGGGCCATGAACCGCCCGCTGCACACGACCTGGCCTGGCTGCACGTGAATGCGTCCAGCCGGCAGTTCACCTGGCGCGTGGGCCCCCCAGGAGGTGAGATGAGGCCCGGGGAGGTAACGTCTCAGGCCCGGCTCCTGAGCAGGTTCGTCCCATGGCACAGCATCGTGCACGTGGACTTGGAGGTGGGTCTCTCTGACGTTTGGATTGGAGAGGAGGGGGGAGAATGGTATGATGATGAGGGAGGG
>NW_005803368.1:11453-14724 GCF_000240725.1 Microchloropsis gaditana
GCCAGCCCCAAATCCGTCCTCCCCTTCCATTACCCCCGCCGCACCTGGTAGGCATTCGACATTTGGTTCAGGATCGTGCAGCGGGCCTTGCGGCAGAGCACGTCCAGCTGGCGCCGCGTCAACTCCCGACAGCCGCGGGCATGCCCCACGCCAGGCTTGAAGCAGACCTCCAGCGTCTTCTCCGGCCCCTCGAAGCATCCCGGCACGTAGGCCCGCTCCTCCTCTTCCTCCTCCTCCTCCTCCTCCTCTTCCTCGCCCTCCGCTGGCTCCTCCTCCTCCACGCCCTCGTCTCCGGAAGACGTACAGCATTCGGACGCAGCCGAGCACGCCAGGGGGGGTTCCTCCCTGCCTCCCAGCCCGGACTCTGCCGCCCCCTCGAAGCCCTCCAGCTCGTCGCTGGGCAGGCTGCTCCCGCTGCCGCTGCTCACTGAGGCGGCGCTCTGGGTCTCCAGACTGCGGCTGCTTTCCCTGTCACCCTCTGCCCGCGACAAGAAGGGGCCGGGGCCGGACAAGACGGCAGAGACGGCAGGGAGTGCTCCCTCCACGACCAGATTCGGGTCTTCGTGCTCCACTCCCATCCGGGCAAGGAAAAGGGAAGCCCCTTAGGATGATTGGGTCCTAGGCTAGCCTCTAGAGCTTCCGACTTGGCAACAAGGGCGTCAAGTGCGTCCGCTGTCGAGCGAAGACCGCCTCTCTCCCGCTTCTTAAACCACGAGGTAACGGGTTGGGCCTGACACTACCCCAGAGGGCCTACGTCTGCTGGTTCCTCGCGGTCGATGCCGGTCTCTGCTTCTCTCCTCTCTCCTGATCAGCTCTCAAGTAAGGGCTGTCAGGCGGGTTCTTCGCACGTCTTGAAGTAAGATACGCCCTTGAAGATGGCCGCCGTGTTGACAATATCTTCCACCTGGATGAGAAGGGGACAGGGTCGCCGGGGTGAGATATTGATGGCAGGGATATGACCCCCTGCCCCGCCAGCGTTGCAACCCCGCATAGGATCGGTGCCCCTCTCAGCACGGAGGTGGAAACAGACAAAGAGATCGCCACACATCGACACGTCCTCCAAACGACTTCGTGAGATAGTGTGTGTAAAACAAAGACACCAAAAGCCTTTGCCCACCGTCTTTCTTTCTCCATCCCCCTCCCTTCCACCTTAACCCAAAACCCCTTGACGGGATCTCCTCCTACCTTCAGGTCGTTAAGCACGCTCTGCGTATGCATGAAGCGGTCGATTATAAAGTGGCAGCACCCAGTTCTCACGTGGGAGCAGCCTTTTCTCTCGAAGAAAAGGTTCTTGCGTCGTAGATTTCCAAAACTGGAGGGCGGAAGAATCAAGAGGGTTCTCGATCCTTACTGGGAGGAAGAGTTATGGCCTCTTTGTCCTCCGGTTGCTGTGGCGTAGGCAGATTAGGCTGCCTTTACACTGTGTGACCAATAATGTATGCATGGATGAGTATAGCATCGAATATACATGGTCACGTCTTCGAGCAAGCGAGGTTGCGGGGAACGCGGTGGTGAAGAAGAATGAAAGGCAGGCATGCACCGCGGAACACGAGCCACACCCTAGCAGGCGCACAAAAAGTCCAGTGGCCCGTCGACTTCCGTGACAATTTCTTGCCTTTTCTGGACGGTGGCGTATTTGTCGCGCCGCAGATTCATGCGTCGTGACCAAAGCAAAGGTTTGTCACACGCCCTTGGAAGCTCTGTCAGCTCACTCGGTGGGCGGCAGCTGCTCTCCGCCCAAACATACACGTCCCGGTGGGAAATAAAAAAATAGACACATGTACCCGAACACACCTTGTCCCACGCCCCAGACATGTCCTAGGGCTTCTCTCCCAGGAGAAAACATGCAGGCTTGAAAATTTGGCTCGGTCGGGCATCGTTTTTCCTGGGGAGTGAATCAACGAGTGACCTGTCACCCGGTACTTATTTAATTCCACGTTTCGCCCAGTCCTCTGGGAAAAAAAAAGCCTTCCTAACCCGGTTATACCGCCGTCTCCGCCATCTCCGCTTGGATGCCGGGCTGGAGGGACATTGATTGCGTGCGGGAAGTTGTAAAGGATGCGTGCACTATAATTTGGTGCCCGTGTGTGTACTTTTTGCATGAAAATGACTCGCGAGCGGCAATGGGGCGTTTCTCCCATCACCCGGTTTTGTTCCTTCCACCTCCTGCCAACGTCACTCCTTAGAAACCAGTCTTTCGCCTGACCGATTTTATCCCTACCACCACCGCTACATCAGGTACACATTATTTGGAACACATCGGGTCTTCAACAGCCACATGGCGCGTGTGTCGTTGCTTTTTTTTCAACCGACACGGGCAGGGGGAAGACGCGCGGCCATGGTCCACTTCCAGCACCCGTTGTCACGGCATTGGGCCAGACGTACCCGCTTTTCCTCCTCTTTGCTGGCTGGACACCGACGCATCGGGCAATACAAGCGCCCGCTTCCTGTGCGCCCTTCCTATTGCTCTCCCTCTCTCCTCCCCAGTTCCTCCTCCCCTTCCTCCATCCCAAGCGCGCCTGTCAAGCAGGCGTCTCTCGGCCACAGACTGGCCCGACTTCCCCCCGACCGGCCTGACCACTTCCGTCAGTTCTCTTTACAACGAGCTAGTCCCCCACCGCCTTCTCTCCGGTCCCGTGGACCGCTGAATGCATCTCCTTTTTCCTCCTCTCCTAGTACCCCTCCCTCCTCCCCTCCCCCAACAACCTCCTCTTCTTTTGCCTCTTCGCACCCTGTATTTGTGCGCCTTGCGGGTGGGACTGCCCTGCTTTTGCTGGGAGGCACTTCCTTTGTATGGGTGTACCCAGAAAGTATCGGCATGGACTCTGATACGACTGCTTGGGAGCTCAGCCAGGCGGTCTTGCGGTAGGGGAGATTGGGGGAGGGAGGGATTGAGGGAGGGCATGAGTGTGTGAGAATTGAGTGACAAGACTGTGGGGGAGGTGCGCTTGTCTAGGAAGGACGGGATTCACCCGCGAGCTGGCACTTCGTCCCGTCCTCACTCATTGCCCGTTCCTTCTCCCCCTCAGAGGCCTCCGCTTGGGCAAAACCGTGGTGCTGATCGTGGCCGACTACAAGCTCTTCTCCTCCGGGCTGACGGGCGGGACCTGGTGGGGAAAGGAGGAGCAATTGAGCGCGGCCGCGGAGACAAGTCTGCGGGCGGCGGAGGAGGAGATGCAGGCGGCGCAGCATGACTACGAGAGACTGAGCCTGGCTGTGCGCCGACTCGAGGAAGCGGGGGAGAGGGAGGGGGGGACGCTGGGGGGGCAGG
>NW_005803368.1:18010-19092 GCF_000240725.1 Microchloropsis gaditana
CCGGTGGTCACGGGAATGAGGCGCTCTGATGCCGTCTCTCACTGTACTCGTCCGCTTCTTCTTTCCACAGCCATTCCTAGTCCCACCGTCGACTCTACTAATATGCTCTTATTTCTAATTTCTATTTTTCCTTTTTACTTTTCTTGCTGGAAACAACGACCGCATTCTTTCCCCCTGTGCACGGTATCGCCCTTCGTGGGCCACACGTGCACCATTATGACCCGTAGGACCGCAACCTCTCATCCCCATCCCTGCTGTGCCACACACAATGACGTTCTGAAACCAAAAACAAGCCCTTGTATCATAACATAGTAATACTCTTCGTTTCACCCCCCGTTCATCCATCCCAGCCCACGGCTCTTCGTCCTCTTCCCGTCAGCCAAACGACACGCCCCGTGGCCGGTACGGATACCTTTCCAGCCCCGCCGGCCTCCCCCCCGCCAGGCCGGGCTTCACTTCGGCTCCCTTCCTCTGCGCCCCCGCTCCACCAGCGCCTTGTTCCCGCAACCAAGTGCCCATGAAGCAGCGGTAGTCCTTCTCAAAGATGGTGGTGGAGGAAGAGGCGCGGGAATAGGCGCCCAGGCCAGGCACCGCCACGTGCGCGCGTTCAAAGGGGAGGCGCTGCTTGTTGCTCTCCATTTCCAAGACCGCGGCCTGGTCGGCCATCATGGTGAGGACGAAGCGGCGGGGGCGGAAGACCCGCAGCACGTTGTTGATGAGGGAGTCGTACGACTTCAGGGGGGTGTTCGTCTCGAACGAAGCGTAGCTGCAGTCCGCCTCGGGCGTGACTGAGAGGGAGGGAGGGGATAGAGGAAGCAGGGGGGCGGTGAGTCATCTCCGAGGGCCTGGAACATGAATCCCCAAGATAGGCGGGGCAAAGGGAGGGAGGGACTGACCGTGAATGGTCGCGTAGTTGCCGTAGGTGATGGCGTTCATGGAGTACCCGCAGGGGTCGAAGGCAAAGGCGTCGATGCTCGCCCCGGGCACCAGGTCCGCGATCCCGCTCTTCTGCGTCATCTCCTTGGCGTCCCCGCTCTGTTCCTTGTAGAAGACAGCGGCCGCCTCAGGATCCTGACCGAGGG
>NW_005803367.1:0-271 GCF_000240725.1 Microchloropsis gaditana
TCCCCACAAAGAGGCCTTGGCCCTTGGGGAGGAGGACGTGCTCCTGATGTCTCTGGAGGGCGAGGAGAGCGATTTGAGGCGTCGCAAACCTGTTTCCACGGGGAGAGAGATATTATCATTATCATCATCATCATCATCATTACATTTTATGTGTATATGTATAAATTATTGTCGATCAATTTCAGCCTTCCTTTCCTTCGATGCCCGACCTGTGTCCGGACGCGAGTATCGGTCGTCTCCCTCTTTCCCGCCCGCCTCCCCTCCCTCCCTC
>NW_005803367.1:1397-1858 GCF_000240725.1 Microchloropsis gaditana
AGGGAAAGAGGGAGAAGGCGGGCCTTTCAAGCTGGACCTGGGGTAAGGAGAAAGAAGGCAAGAAATAATGACGTTGTTCAAGGGGTGAAGAAGACGCTGGGAACGTCCACGTCGAGCTTGAGGACTCACTCGGCTCACCGCACGCAGGGTCGGACGTTTTTCCTTTGCCTCTCCTCCTTTTCCCACCTTTTTTTTTTTAAAAATACATCCGGTAGATAAAGAGGTTGTGACCGCCCGGCAGTCTGGGAATCTGATTGGCACGCCGGGGGAAGAGGATCGGCTTTGAGCCACAGCTTCAGGGGGGGAGGGAGTAAGGAAGAAGACGGGGCTGGCTGCACAGCGTCGTTGAAACGCCATCTCCTAAGGCAAGGGTTATGGATACGGGTCATTCGTTTCTTTTTTACCTCCCTGTCGGCCTTGTATAGTCTCGGGCCGGCTCTTTTCCTTTCCCCGGTGCCCTA
>NW_005803367.1:3831-4535 GCF_000240725.1 Microchloropsis gaditana
TCTCCCTCCCTCTCTTCCTCCTTCTCTCCCTCCCTCCCTCCCAGGTCTTATACATCAAGAGCACCATGGGCCCTCGGTTCCAGATTTACTTCTAGAATGTTTGCGCGCGGAGGAAGGAAGGAAGGAAGGGAAGGAGGGAGGGAAGGATGATAACGCCGTGGGAGGGAAAGGAGACAAGAAAGCGACCCGGAGGTGGAGGAAACGCGTTCGCGCAACTTTTTAAGAAGAATTCCGCGGGGAGGGGGCAGGAATACGCGTCAGTCTACGGAAGGGAGGGCGAAATAGGAAAAGAAACAAGAACCGAAAGAAACTTTTTTGAAATCATATCCCGTTGCATCTCCAAGAGTAAGGAGCACTGCGGTATGATGGGAAATCGAGAGGTTCAGGTCAATGCTCATGGGACAGACACGAGTACGGTTGCGTGGCTTTGTGGGGAATGGCGTCACTCCTGTCTCTGTGGTTTGCACATACTACTGGGATCCGTGCCGAAACGCCCGTGGTAGAGGCAGCCGTCGCTGCCGTTGATTTTAATTTTAATTCGTACTGAATAATTCTGTCTTCTATTTCTTAAAAAAATCGTACAGATCCATTTCCCCCGACTGTCGCGCTCTCCCTCGTTTCGCGCAATTTTTCCCTACTTCCCACAACGGCCAAGCACGCCTTCGAAATCCATCATTCTCCCTGCCTCCCTGCCTCCCTCCCTC
>NW_005803367.1:4805-6636 GCF_000240725.1 Microchloropsis gaditana
TTCCGGCTCACCTGGCTGCTCCGTTCTAGGTCGACGGGGATATGGAAGTGCTCCTGTGGACGTTCGAGGAAAGGAGGCCGTCAATACTTCCTGTCCCTCCCTCCGTTCTCCTCCCTCCCTCCCTCACCCGTGCGAAGCGATAGACGAAGCGTTGGCCTTCGGTGAGCGGTTTGCGGCCTTTTGTATCATACTTTACCGCCTGGGAGGGGGCGAGGAGGGAGTTTGAAGGGAGATAGAAAGTGAGGGAGAGAGAGAAAGGGCACAGAGACGGTTTTACAAGGCGGTGAAGTATGGTGCAAACGGCCACAATCCTTCTAACCCTAGGCACTTACCTTGTGCAAGTGGATTGGTACAAACCTCCCTCCCTCCTCTGGGCCTTCCTCTTCCTCCTCCACCACCTCCACTGCCGCCTTTATCTTGTCTGTCCGCTTCCCTTTCTGCTGCCAGTCCTCCCCCTCCACGCCCGACTTTCTCGTAGCCCGCGTCTCTGGCACTTTCGCCGGCGTCTTTTGTGTCTCGGGTGGCATGAGATCTCCCTCCTTGCCTCCTTCTCCCTCCATGAGCCCCTCCGCTTCCACGTCGATCACTTCGCCTTTTTCTGGGAAGGTGGCCACGGGCTGCGAGAATTCGGGGTTGAAAGCAGGGGTGGACGCAAAGGCATCCTGTATGGAGGCTTGACGGCCCCGTTTCAGGGGGGGGGGGTCCCCTGATTGGCTTCGGCCTGGGGTGTGAAGGGCATTGCCCCTGGGGCGGTCGGAAGGGCGTGGCGGGTCCCGACAAGAGGGTTTGACGGGGCGAGAAGGGGAAGATGAAGAAGCGTCGGACACGCGAGGCATGTGCAATGTGGCCACTGATCCTATGAGAGCCAATGCCTGTAGATCGTGGAGTGGGAAAGGGGGAAAGAAGGGGAGGAAAGAGTATTGGGACAGAGCCTTTCAACGGCAACGACTTGCGCTCTGTCAGAACTTTCTCGGACGATAAGCCATAAGCTTCATGTTTACTTCCATCAAAATATAATGAAGACAGTTTTGGACAGGAATATTGAAGGAAAAGTGTCAAAATGGGGCTATAAGGGTAAATAAATTGCGTAGAGGGACACGAAGAGGAAGGAAAGGGGGGAGGGAGGAGAGAGAGCCTCCTCCTGAGGGAGGGGAGGCAAAGAGGGTCATGTGCTCGTCTTGGGAAACAAAGGATTCGCAACGGTCCATGATGTCCAGCGACACCCCATTCACATGTGTGCAGTGCATCTGACAGCTTCTTACTATCGTTTGATGGGCTTTGGCCGTATATTTTTCATGACGGGTGACGGGGCGTAAGAGCGCTTCCGGCCTCGGGACAGGGAGGGATCATATTACATTTTTTAGGTTGATGAACTTGGGTAAAAAAAGTGAGAGTCGGGCAAATCTGCTGCGTCGCAACATAGATCACGGTTTGCTGCCTTGAAATTCACGCTTTCTCATTTTTGGCGCCTGTGTTGTGTGACAGGTAGCGCCTCGTCTCTCCCCGCCCCCTTCCCTTCCCCTGCATCCGGAAAAGGAAAAAGGAAACCGAAATGCACGTTGTCAACCTGCACGCCAGCGACGCGCAGTAAAAATATCGATCCGTACAACTGCACCCTCTGCTATGCCTGTCCATGTGAAGCGTAAAGCCATTGTCCAGCTTCGGCTGAGCACGCAGGCAGCAGAGCGCTTGGAAGGGTTGATAAAGGAGGGTTTAACGGAGGACCTTGTCGCAGTCGTGGGGCCCGACGGAGGTGAGTGTTGACGCGACGGAAACATGCCGCGAAAGAAAGGGAAGAAAGTCACAGCGCATTGCGAGGAGGCTGAGAAGC
>NW_005803367.1:8244-10686 GCF_000240725.1 Microchloropsis gaditana
CGTCCCGAGTGCTTGAAGGAGAAGGTCCGCTCCAGATTCACCTTGGGGAAAGGACAGAGAGATGGGAGGAAGGGAGGGAGGAAGAAAGTAATGGTGGGAGTGAGAAAGAGGACAATGGAAACGAGATGAAGAGAATTGCTCACGCGCCTTTCAAGGGCGTCTACCCACTCTCAGCGCCCTCCTTCATTTTCAAGACCTTGTGGCCGCTCTGACCACATGCTCTTCTTCTTGTTCCTTCTTACCTGCGAGCGACTTTTAAGGGTGCTGCGCTTGGGGCGAATTAACACATCTTTGAAATCAAGTTTTACGGCTTCGTCAATGTGCACCATGAGGACAACGGGCGACACTACCGAAAAGCTGGGTCCTGTTGGTCGGGGAAATGAAATTGAGTAACTAACGGCAAATAATAGTGGTAAGAAATTTGTACCCTGAAGACACCAAGATGTAAGGCTATATCAAAGACGAGATGGAATGCTGGAGATGCATTGTAGCATCCCCTCCTGCCCTGACGCAGGGAGACATGCGCGTCAAATCAATCAACAGGCAAACACAAGCCAATTTCTAAGCCTTTTAGAGTGCATGCAAGTCACAACCCCGGTTCGCGCCGGTCTACGCTAAAAATCTACGCATAGCCCCCCTCCCCGCCCATTCATTGATCCCATCAGGGGAACCAGGCACGCATGAAAAGAATGACACGCGGTCGTTATCGATCGAGAGGAAAATGACGCTGACCATGATTACAACAACGAATCATTAGTTTCTCCGCATCCCGTAGATAACCCACGCTGCGACCGGGCGTGGAATTTTACAACGTGAACAACACGCTTCCTACTCTTCCTTTTTTTTACCTCCCCCCTCCTCCTCGCGTCAAGTTGCTCTCGAATTCCCTCAAAATTGCGCGAAACATTGACAGCCCTTGACCAAAATTGCGCGAAACGTCGACAGCCTCTCGGTTGACAAAAATGGCGCGAATGACGGCGTGGAAAAGGGAGGAAAGCGCAAGGAGGACAGTGGACACGAGGAATGAAGGAGGATTGAAGGAAATCTGACACGTCGGAGGCCACGCATATGGAGATCATATATTTTCTGCCTCATGGACTCCTTTTTGTTTTGTAATCTGAGGGTGATTTGTCGCCGCACGGGGTCGCGAGTTGCGACGAAACAGAAGCTCATCGCGGAGAGGGAAGAATTGATGAAAAAAGTCCCCACACACACATCAGGAGACCCAGGCTAGCATGCGCTCAATTGTGCCGTGGTGACATTTAATTCATGCTCTGACCAACTATGGCGCACAATGCATGTGTGACGGTTGGTGGTACTAGTGCATTGTGTGTGGTGGTAACTGTGATTTTAAGGTGTAGACAGCACCTTTTTTCTCGGTGGGGTCAACGATTCCTTGGGGCCATCAACGGCGAGGAATGGATGGAGGAGCGCCTGATTTACTGGGTTATGCGTGAAGAAACAATCCTCACCATGACCATGTCCGCGAATGCTTCAGACTTCATCGCGTCTTGTCAATCAATGACATAGCGTGGATGATATTATGGCTCGCGTGGTTAGATCTTGTGTGGTCAGCCCCACACATGACCGGGCTACCCACGGTTTTGGTGTTCCGTGCTTCCCGTCACTGGCTGTCTTTACCTTCTAACTCCTTCCTTTCTTCATGAAGCAGTGCCATGTCCAAGCTCAACGCGGAGCTCCTCGCCCAGTGCGTGGACGACCTGCTTGCCTACTCGCAGGGGAAAACCATTACCCACGATGGTAGGCTCTCTGGAAGGAGGAAGGGGGGGGAGTGAAGGGATGGTCTAGTCACGAAGCAAACTTCCTGGGCAGCTTGGAATTTTGGTGGCGAATGGAATGACGTGCTTCTCGTCCTTGCAAAAGATGTGGGCGGGTTGTCCGGTCGAAGAGAGCTGTGTACCAAAAAACGTGGCCTTAATGTGTTCCGTCGCATCCTTTCTCCTCCTCTTCCTCCTTCCTCCCTTGCTCCCTCCAGGCGCGGAAAAAAAGGGCAAAATTCGCAATTTCAACGAAACTATTGAACTGCAAGTACGTGAAACAGAAGGGGAGAAGCGGGAGACCTAGGACAAAAGGAGGCGTGTCACGCCATGCGTGGACCCCAACCTCCTCTCGGAAACACCGTCCCTCCTCCTTCCTAACGCCCTTCCAGTTCCATCACCCAACACCATCTCTCACAACCTGCTCGCTCACCCTCCTTTTCTCCCTCAGATTGCCTTGAAGAACTACGACCCGCAGCGCGACAAGCGTTTCTCGGGGGTCTTCAAATTGCCCGTGGTTCCCAAGTAAGGAGGGAGGGAGGGAGGGAGGGAGGAGAGAGCGGGGATAGATTGATCCACGCGCATTAATTTGAGATGCTAACTGAGCAAGTCTTGCCGTGTTGACCCTCTTCCTCCTTCCCTCCCTCCCTCCCTCCCTCCACCT
>NW_005803367.1:12151-14326 GCF_000240725.1 Microchloropsis gaditana
CACTGCCCGGGCGCTGGAAGGAACGGCTTCGATAGCGGTTAAAGTGTTGTCCGGATGCGCCTCCAAAACGAGGCGGGAAAGTGTCCCCATCGCCCCTGGGCCGATTTCGAGCCAATGCCGGTGCCCGTGCAGCGGCCCCGGCCCATTGTTTGACGCCTGGCAGGACGGACGCATGGACCCTTTCTCTTCTACCTCCAGGCCCTCCGCGCTTGCCTTCTTGGCTGCGCTGGCTTCGGCTATGGCCGCCTCGAAGTAGGCATTCCGCCATCTGTCTTGATCCATACAAGCGTAGCCCGTTTCCTCATACCCCGAGCTCAAGTCCCCGTGGATATGCGCCTTGTCATCGGGAAAGCCTAGCTGAACGTCCATTGTCGCCATTCCTTTGCAAAGGATGATTTCTAGAAGCTCGTGTGTATACACATGGTCTCCCAAGAGAGAGCTGATCATCCGGGCCAGTTCAACCCTACGCTTGTTCTTGCCGAAAGGGAAGCCATTCGGGTTGAGCAGTGCTTCACTGCATGGCAGTGGAGCATTTGGGACCGCTAATTTACTTGACTGTGTTGGTTTGCGGCTTTTCTCGCATAACGCTGCTGGACCTCGGCCGCTCAGAGGTTTTCCGATACTGGGGCAAATCTTGTCCTCCGCCACGGGATGGACATTGAAAGAAGGTAAAACACCCGGCGAAAGACACCCCCGCGGCATTATTTGGATTTATCTGTCATTATACGGGAAACAATTTCAATGGGGCTGGTACGTACGAAGGGAACATGTCTCCTCTATGTCGATAGCTTTGTGCGTGGGAAAGGGGAAATTTCAAATTTTGAATTTTGTTCCGACCGCGTATTCCCGATGACGTTACTAGAACTAAAGGGGGGGGAAACGATCCTCTGGACAAGGTTTCCTTCGACGAATGGAGTGGCATCAAACGTGAGAAAACAGTTTTTGAATCAATCACAAGAATTTGTGCTTTGTTTTACAATGATGGAATGTGTGTTGAGAACGTTGATCATATCTTGATCACCGGTGACGAGGCTGCTGCTGTCAACCAACCAATGCGAAATGAGAGAGGTTTATACAGTCAAGGCTTACGACTTTCAAAAAGGAAGATTTGGGTGTCTTTCTATAAGTGCATCAAATGAACCTTTTTTGTGCCAGTGCAAAACCTTCCTGGATACCAGAGATAACATGCAAGCGTCACCAGCAAAGATGTGAATTTTTTTCGCGACAAATGCAACATGAAAGTGTATCATGCATCGTGTAATGTGCTAGGAGTCTTTCATGTGTTAAAGTTTTTAATGGTCAGGGCAAAGAAACGGTAAAGGCGTGCGGAAAAGCCACGAATCATTGCCTCACGTTTCCTGTAAACCAAATCCAAATTCCCACCACAGTTGAAAAAAGCCTTTTTCCAATTTGGTCGTCGTCTACCGTTCCTTTGCAGCCAAATGTCATCTCTCTGTCCATGAGCTTTCAAAGAGCGTACAAGCAATCAACTCGTCCGTGGGGAAGGGTTAGGTGCCGGCTGGGGCTTCTGATCGGGTCCAAATACCTTCAAAGAGTGGAGGGAAAGAGCGGGAAGGAGACCGATGAATGCTCCAGCTATTATCAGAGATGGTTGAAATGCATTCAAGTGCATGTCTGCCTATGACACTGAGAGAAGGCGGAAAGAACAAGAGACCCCTGGTTGATCGAACCATTAAAAACATGAGTGCACAAGAATTTAATCCCCCCACGACCAAAATTGTGATCTGGCAACACGGGCAGGAGCAGCAACGTAGGGGCCCTAAGCACGAGTTCAAAAGAAAAAAGAATGCGGGGAGGGCATCGAAATCGAGGCATGTGCTCGCTGAAGCCGGGGGTGAAACGGCAGTACGGGACGCAGAAAAAGGGAAAGAACTAGAATGGATATGTGTGTAGATATATAGAGAGAGAAGAATTTCACCCCTACCGTTTGTCCCCCCTAGTCTCACTCACTCACCGGGTTCAGCTGCTGAGTGACCCGAATAAAGGTGGTGCGCTTGGAGAGCTCCTTCAATTTGCTTGCCCCCACGTAGGTGCAGGTAGAGCGCAGCCCCCCCAGAATGTCCTGTGTGGAGGGGAGGGAGGGAAAGGAGGGGTAGGGAAGGAGGGAAAGGAGGGAGGGAAGGAAGGGGGGAAAGGAGGTAAACACAGGAAGGA
>NW_005803367.1:14336-14678 GCF_000240725.1 Microchloropsis gaditana
GAAGACAAACATGGTAAGGAGGATAGAGGAAGTAACATTGTCTTGCTGGAAAAAGACAAACATGGGAAGGAGGATAGAGGAAATCACATTGTCTTGCTGGAAAAAGACAAAATTGAGCCCCGTAGGTGCGCCCGCCCCTCGTGAAGGCATATTCTTTACAAAAGCCACACGAGAAAACGCTGGGCAGGGTTTCTTTCCCAAAGATGTTAAATCAATGGCGTCATGCCAAACCTCCTCGACCACGGGAGCTGCAGAACGTTCCGAGAAAATTCCACGGAACCCGCACAGCGGCGAGAACGGTGACACAAGGGAAAGAGGGAGGGCTCCCTTTCTTTCTATCTT
>NW_005803367.1:16024-19084 GCF_000240725.1 Microchloropsis gaditana
CGCCTTGGAAATGGCCCGGCAGCCCCTGAAAGTCGCCTTGGCCTACGTCCTGGTCACCCTGACCATGCTTATCCTCACCGGTCCCCGCACCCCCTGGGGACTGATCGCCGTCTGCCAGTCACTCTCCTCTCATCCGGGTAGCAGTTTCAAGGCCGGGCTCCAACGGATCCAAGGCACGGTATTGGGAGGTATGTTCGGGATCGTGGTTTTGAATTGGCTGCAATGGGACAGCAAGCTGGCAGTCGTGCTTTCCTTGACCGGGTGGGTGTTCTTCTGTGCCTTTAACCGCCTCTCCCCTCTCTACGGGGAAGTCGCGCTCATGGCGGCGGTCACTGCCCCCATCATCCTCATGGGGCCGATATTGGGCGAAGCTGGGGCGATGATACGGATCCAGCAGACGATTTTGGGTTCCTTTATTTATGTCTTTGTCGACAATGTCTTTTGGCCGGTCCGGGCCAAATTGGACCTTCGTCGGGAGCTGTTGACGTCCCTCGGGCTTTTTCGGGACCTGTGGGGACGGACGTTTTCCATCTTTCTCCAAAAGACCGACGATCCGGTCCACGCCATTCAAACTGCCCAAAGAGTGCACGCGGCCTTGACCGCGTCCTGTGCGATGCAGGAGACCTACATTACCTTGGCCGTGGACGAGCCAGAACTATGGCACAAACCTTTCCATGCGCAAGCCTACCGGAAAGTCGCCAAAGCCCTGGCACGGGTCTCCCTCTTCATGGCCATGCTGATTCGGGCTTCTCAGAATTTTCCTCTGGAAATTTCCGAACGGGACCGGGCCCTGCTCACGTCCATCCAAGAGGCGGTGCAAGAGCTGGAAAGAATGACAGCACATGCCCTCGACCAGGCCTGGGAGGCCGTGGCGCGAATGACTGAGCGGGAAGAATGGAGGGAGGAGGAGGAGGGGGAGGAATACGAAACGGAGACAGAGGGGCAAGGGCGGTGCTCGGCAGTGATGCCGCTAGGGGATGGAGGAGACTTGCCCCCGCCACAGCCAAGAGAGGGACGAGCCTCCAGCCATGGAGCCCAAAGGGAGAGCTCGGGCCATCGACCCACACGCTCTGTCGCCCTCCCGCCCGACACGGTTCCGGCCTTGGCCTTGCTGCAGTTGGGGGAGGCCTACGTGAAAATTCAGGACTGGGTGGACGGGTATTTCGAGGAACACATCAAAGGGAACTGGGCGAACGACCACCTCGTCCTGGTCTCGGCGGATTTGATCCTCTCTTTGAACGGGATGATCTTTGCGGTGGAAGCCTTGGGCCAGGGTCTGTTGGGGGTGGGACACGCCTTGAGAGAGTTGGTGGAACGGGAGAAAGGCAACTACTACATGCTGTAGAAATGCTGATCTTTGAAAGAAGAGGGTCTGCACATTTATAATGAAGCCTAGCGAGGCATGACACCAGATAGAGAGCTTGGATGGGCGCAGACACGGTGCCTGGGATGGGTGAGAGTGAAATTTATAAAGTGGAAAAGAAAATTTACCAACAATGTCTTCCTCATGATCGAATTCGCGGTGGCCTGGGAAGCACTGGTGCTTCCACTTTACTGTCCCTTTTACTGACTTTTCGTCGTGAAACAATTCTATACGGAATGACGGAGCATTTTTCATCGCTGTTACCTTGAATACATATCGCGCTGTATTCACATGCAAACGTGAAATATGCCAATAACCATGGCTTCCTGTAGTGCGACATGGAAGAGGTAGGAACACAGCCTTCAGGACGCCCCTCAGCTTCAATATGCACGCTTGCAATGCTTTCTGACTTTCTTCCCACATTTTTTTAAAAAATCATACCTCTCTGAGTGTCTCATTAGGTAGGTGTGCTAGTTTTCTTATTCAAGCATTGCGTGTGTAGAACTAATATGGGCCAGGCAACAAGGACTAGCACCACATACCTGTGAGCTGTGAGCTCTCTTGTTATACACCGTCCTTGAAATGGCGCAACCGTTTTTTTGCATGTACAAATATGATGCAATGTGACTTGGAAAAAGAAGCTGCGTGTCGTAGATATTTTGCGGTAGGTCGTAGTTGTACGTATGCCAAAATGATTCCTTCCACCTGCCGCCCTCTTCAAGAGTTTCTCAAACATGGGTCTGCACCAAGGGTGATATCTCCTTGAAAATCCCACTCTCGTAGTTTTATGTTTGTTATCTTTCCTTTTTCTACCCATAGCCGGGCCTATCTATCTATCTATCTATCGAATTACGTATGTTCTTATGTATTTTGCCATTCATCTAACCTCCTCCACAGAGCGCCTCGACCTTTCACATTTCCCGGCCGTACTTAGCCAATAGGATGGAAACGAAGCATGGCCTTTTTCGATTGACACCTTCTGTAAAGCTAATTGTCCTCCTTGTGAGCGTGTGGCACCTTTCTTTCAATTTCCCCTCTACGTGTCTGGCTTCTGCATTCTATCTCCACCCTACCCTCCCCACCGCCTTCATCCGCTGTCCAAGCATTCCATCGTTCAACACGTCGCCTAGGCCCAAATGCTTCCCTTTCGTACTCTGTTTCTCCTCGACCTCTTCATCACCTCCCCCTCCCTCCGTCTTCTCACCCCCCATCGTCATCCCCGACGCGCAACCCCTCTACCCCTTGAGCGCCTTCGCCCTCCCTCACCATTTTCTGGCTGCAGGGGAACTCGAGGCCGTGCTGTTGCCGTCCGGGCTCATCGAAGATCGGATCGATAAGATGGCGCAAGACCTCCTCGACGACCTTTTTCCCGCGCCATTTCCACCTCCGGGAGGATTGCTTCCCGTGTGCGAGCTCCACCTCCTGTGCGTACTCAAAGGCGCCAGCCGTTTCTTCCACGCCCTCCTGGCCAGCCTGCGTCGTCGAGCCCAGGCCCAACGGTTGCCGTTACAGATTCAAATTGAATTCATCACGGTCCGGAGCTACTCGGGGATGCAGAGCACGGGCACGGTGGACGTGAGCGGGTGTGTCCTCGGCAACCTCCAGGGCCGGAACGTGGTGCTGGTGGAGGACATGATCGACACGGTACCTGCTTTTTGTTTTCGGATTTTTTCTATCCTTACAGGAATTTCTCAAGT
>NW_005803366.1:0-19029 GCF_000240725.1 Microchloropsis gaditana
TAACCCTAACCCTAACCCTAGCCCTAACCCTAGCCCTAACCCTAGCCCTAACCCTAACCCTAGCCCTATTCCTAGCCCTATTCCTAACCCTAGCCCTAATCCTAACCCACAGTCAAAGATTCTGTCGGGTGTACTTTAGGTCCCATGGTTGGAATCATCGTTGGTTCCTAGCCGCCGAAAATTCTTTCCGGACCATTTTCTGAAGGATGTTCGCCAAAGCTTAAATTGATCTCGCAGAGCATTTTAAGAGCCTTGTAAAAGTTGGCTTAAGCCAAATATGCAAGCCATATATTCCTTACTTTGATTTCATACCCTTATTATGAGGCTAACCATAAGCCAACCCCCACCCCCCCTAAGTCTTAATTCCCCCGTCATCCTATAACTGTAACTTTACTTTCTCCAGAGGGCATATAACAAGCCGATCTGTTTTTTTCCCTGCTAACGTAGATTTGTTGTATAATTCCTCGACTTTGATATCATAGCTTCTCGATGAGATAGATACCAGGCATTTCACGCCTCCAGGAGGATTTTGAGAACTACCAAACGATTCATTTACGGAAAAATCTCGTTTTCTTGATGAGGCTGATATAATTAGAAGCATTTCATATAATCATGGTTCTGCGTTCGACTTTTATAGAAGTCGATCGTCAAATTACTGACAATTAAATAGTCACATTGGTTGCTTGTAAGGCTTTCTGGATTTGAGATCAGGGTCTCGGGAAGGAAGTTTCTCGGAATGCTCGTGTTTGTGACTGGGATTGGCATCAAGGGGTAAGCTTCCATCCGGAGGACTAGATGGCAACCCTTATCACTTTGGAGGGGGAAGTATTAGTTCTGTGTGGACGATTTGGTGGAGCATGTTTTCATTAGCTTAAATTGATCCCCAAGACGATTTTGAAGGACTGATAAAACTTAACTTACCCAAAATATCCAAAGTCGTCTTTTGACACCGCCGTTTGCAACGTGTTTTCATCGGAATTTAGCGTGAGATTTTCTACCCGGCTAAAGTCGGTCAAATTCACCTTCACGATGATACCTGGAGTGGTGGAACATCTGGGTAGATAGATGGTATAGCCAGGGCGATTATTCGTGGAGGGAGCATGAAGTGGTCCCAAACTTTCTTTTTTTCCGGGGCATTCTCTTACCCAAAATACGCATATTCCTGGTTTACAACCGCTGATTTTAGTGAAGTTTCACCCGGAAGTAGGGTCAAGTTGCGCACGCGAGTAAAGTTTGTGAGATCCACCTTCACAACTGTTCCTTGGTTTCCAAAGGCCGGTGTCGACCTGCGGAGACGGGATCGCCAGGGTTAGAAGCAATCGGGGAGGATTAAACGCTGGGGCACAGATATTTATCGAAGATGCTCACCCAAAATACGCAAATTGTCCACTCAAAACCGCTGAAAACAGCGAGCCTTCGTTATCCTCGAGAGGTAGGACGTCGGCTTCAGTGAAGTCGGTCAGGTTGACCTTCACCACTGATCCAGGAAAAAAGTCACTCCTATGTAGAGGGAATACTGAATCTTATGTGCATGCGTAGAAAACAGAAGGTACATTATCACTGTAGAGTGGTACAGAGGGTTTGCTTACCCGAAATACGCAAAGTCTCCCTTCTCAAGCGCTGATGCTAGATTATTTCCAGACGTTGTGATGGCGCTTACTCGCGTGAAGTCAGTCAGGTTCACCTTTACCACAAGACCTGGTGCAGTCTTAGTCCTGTGTTGAGGGAATAGACAATTGTATCAGCAAGATAGAGAGCTGAGGAAGGTTAATGAAATCGAAATCGTCTGAGCTTGTACGTACCCAAAATACGCATACTGTCCGCTCACAGTCGCAGATGTCAACAAGTTTTCACCCGGGTCGAAGGTGATGCTGTCGACTCGAGTAAAGTCGGTCAGGTTCACCTTCACCACTATCCCTGGAGCTGACGTACACCTTCGGATACCGTAAAGGCCAGATTATCACCACGAATGTGAGGAATTAAATGCTATGGCATCGCAGATGATAACTTTGTCTTCGTTTGCTCACCCGAAATATGCATAATCTCCTTTCGTCACCGCTGAGGATGGGAACTGTTCACCATTCTCGAAATCCAGGGTCCCCACAAAAGAGAAGTCGGTGAGATTCACCTTGAGAACTTGACCTGGATTTGAAAACAGGCTAGGTTCATGGGATAGCGACGGTCATGAGCACCTCAAAGTGCAAAAGTTGAACGTCGTTGGGCTCTTCATCCCTTCACGTACCCAAAATATGCATAGTCTCCACTTCTAACGGAAGAAAATATAGCACTTGTATTGAAAGTCAGGCTGCTGGACGCGGTCGGGGCTGGCGTTGGCGCCGCAGTGGGCGTGGCAGTGGGCGTCGCAGTAGGCGTGGCAGTGGGCGTCGCAGTAGGCGTCGCAGTGGGCGTCGCAGTGGGCGTCGCAGTAGGCGTCGCAGTGGGCGTCGCAGTAGGCGTCGCAGTGGGCGTCGCAGTGGGCGTCGCAGTGGGTGCCGCAGTGGGCGTCGCGGTGGGTGTCGCAGTGGGCGTCGCAGTGGGTGTCGCAGTGGGCGTGGACGTTGGCGAGAGCGTCTTGGGCAAGAGCACCTCGTACACACTGGAATTAGGATCGAAGGTGAAGGGCGTGCACACTGCGACGCAGCAAAAGCACTGGCTAGTCGCGGTATTCCAGCTGAAGAAGAAAGGAGTCGTCGCTCCCTCGTTGAGCGAGCAGTACTCATAGCATGCCTCCGGGGAAGCCTGGGAGGGGGCCAGGCGCCCACCTTGAGCGAATCGCTGCCCCTGACCAAAAAGCAGGAAAGGCTGCGCGGGATTTACGGAGGGGGCTGGAGTCGGCGCGCAAGTAGGAGTTTTTTCCGAATATCGCACATGTAAAATAGCGGAATTAGTCAGAGGCGTAATGCACGAGGCTCCTGTTGAATTCACTACATAAGCGGAAGCATCCACCGCCAGTGTCTCAGGGGCGCACACATCAGCCTTCACCTTGATACGAAAGCGGTATTTTCCTCCCTTTGGCTTAAGGGACGCGAGGCTGAGCCAGTAAAATGTGGTCATCCCGTCCGTATTCTCCACAATTTCCGGCCGCATGTAGGGCTTTAGGGACGGACGCATCGCTGTTCGCTCTACCGATAAGCCATTTGGGACGTTCAATTGAAACTCGAGATTGTCGACGGGACCCTGGCTCTTCAGCGTAATTGTGATCGTACCCTGCCTTCTCCCTGCAAGGATCCCACGCTTCGCAATCGGCCTTACTTTGGCCTTGAGGGAAAGCCTTGGACATTCTTGCGAGACGGTGGTGAAAATGCTGGCGACGCCTAGGAGGGCGACAAGTAAAATACCAGACAGATTAGTCATTCTCAAACGTGAGTTTGTGCGTGTAGGGTTGCCTGTGGAACGGAATCGAAGGCAATGATTGGTCGACCTGTAAATGCGAGAATCAATTCAAAGTGTACATTAGTAACGGGTAATACAGCTGCCTGTAGGGTCGTACTATATTTTTGTAGGTCTAAAGTTCGACTAAAACATGACACGGATGTCCACGTTGCCAGGTTCCGTTGGCATCTATTGCGCTCAGGTCATCTTGTCGTTAGCAGCGCGTCATGCCACTAAAATTTGGGCTAGGACTTCCGACCACTTGGACAGATCTCGGCAGACGATGTGGCACGCAAATACCAAATTACTTTATCGGCAGTCCGCAAACATGATTGTGCAACAACTGTCCCCGTCCTTGAGAGAAGGAGCGTGTGGCACATGGTGGTCGCCAGAAGGACTCCCTATGCACAAAGTGCACGTAAGGCGTACTTTAGTGAAGGTTATCGATGGGGCACACGAAGATCGAGAAGATCGAATCATAGACAGACGCTTCAAAAAGAATGACGAGCATGCATCACACCAGGAGTGTGAAATCCAAGGGTAAGACTAACTCGTGCGCCGGAAGCCCATAAGCATGGTATTGAACAATCTCCGATCCTCGGAGACGAGGTAGATGCATGTCCGTGTCAAGACTGAAGGCCGATCCACAAAATGTACGCTTCATCGCATGCTAATTTCTGTAAAGTGAGAGCTAAAGCACATTTAGATCTAGAGAAACGATTACCATGCGCTTGCCTGAGCGAGAAATCTGTTTTGATAAATACACTACCGCTCACCCACGAAGGTAGCCGTATACTCACTCTACTTCAACCATCACAAGTGCAACGACGATCGTGACTCATTCTCACCCATCTAGGGGTCATCAATGACGGTCAGCAATTGTGTTTATGAGTAATGCTTAAGCTAGATGGGGTCATCTTTCAAAATACGTGGGCCTCCGATTTGTGATCATGAAATACGCCTTTGACACTTCAAAAAGCGATTTTGCCTGGGGCGGCCCTGGAGCGCCCCGCCCCATAGCGCGCGCAGGAGCGCCCGTAGTGCCCCCTTCGCCGTACGCTCCACTTTGATCTTATCAATGCGGACAGACACAGCCATGGGGAGCAAGTCCAGTCTCATGCATGAGTCATTACTCACCACCGGTCCATCGGCGGTTTTCAAGAATGAGCAAATCTTGGATGGGGTAAACGACCCTGCGTTGTCGTGTTCGTCAACGATCCAGTCGTGCAGAATTTTCAAACCTCCAACCTTAAGGAAAATAACCGTGTGCGAGGGGGGCATCTCAGGGAGCGGCTTGAATTTGCTCTCCACATGCCTGCCCGAAGCGCTGAAATACAAGTGAAAAAAGTAGATAATAGTCAAAGGACGGCAATGTTGACCAAGGCGACTGAGGTATTCAGTAATTCTAACCAAAGGGCGCGAAGATGTCTTCGCCTTCGGGCATCGTCTATTATGCTACGGGATAATTTTGATTGTGCCAAGAAAAATCTCGTGTATGTCTCGTATATTTGCAGCCATATGACATAAATTCCGATGGAAACTGGCTTGGTACTGATCGCTGAGGATGCAAAACTAAAACAGCTGCAGGAACTCGGTTGGTAAGCCCTCTCCTTCAATGTTCAGTCCTTTCCGCTTGGAACAATATGATGCCTGAGGAGAAAGAAGGAATGACTAAAAGAAGTGTACTTTTCGTTCCGATGGAGAACGGAAAGTAAGTAAATGAAGGAGAGAAAGGCAGACGGACGGAGGGGGCGAGTTAGAAGCGAGGGCGTGGTGTACCTCCAGCTTTATGCAAAAGAAGTCATGTGGCAATAGATGAAAAGTAATCAAGACTCAGATCTAAGATAGCCTTTTTGATAAGGGGTAACGGCTTATATTGCAACATTTACGGCGTGGTACATTCGGCGGCGGACGCCATGGCCCTCATCTTGCATCCCTGTTGCCCGGTGCAACTCACGTGAGATGAGGTGTGAGTGAGGAAGACTGTGGTGCCCTCTGGTTAGTTTTCAATACGTGTTTTTTTGATTGACCCTGCACTAGAGTGGGCCCCAAGACGAAAAGACAGAGTCCGTCTTGTGTCCAAACTCATGGCTCACCCCTATGGAACATTTTAAAGGATGGCGACAACGTGTGACTACCGTTTTTCTTGTACCTGACTTCCAGGCATAAATTCTGCTTGGAAGCAAGCTGAATTCTTCCTTGATTTCAATCATTTTCAATAAATTATTGAGGAGTCAATCACTGTTTCCTGGCACATAATCAAAATCCTTAGGTAAATGGCTTTTTTTTTTCTCTCTTCATAAGGCGCATCAGAGGCCTGTCAATTTTTGTTACTATTCTGTCGAGACAGTCATTTAATTTGGCGTAGAAACTTGAAGATCACAATTATGTAAATGAAAAGCCCATCACTTTGTCTTGATGGGATTGCGCGGATATTGTCCCTCGATACTCGCGTACAGAGTAATTGTCACTACCATGATAAAGTGAGCTATGAACTGCAGGATTATAGGGGCACTTTGATGACTATCCCTGGACTCACACTGGCCCTGTTGGGTGAAGGTAAATCAAAGCGTGTCAACAATAACACTCTCGATTGCTTTTGTGCGTTTTCTTACCCGAAATATGCATTATTATCGCTTACAAACGATGTCTGCAAGAGGTTTTGCCCCGAAATGAGAGTCAAGTTGTCCACGCGAGTGAAGTCGGTAAGATCTACCTTCACGACTATGCCTGGACTAGTGCTAGTCCTGTGTTTGGGGTGAAGCCAAGCTCATCAGCAACCCAAGTTGATAAAGTGCTGAAGCACTCTACATTGCTCCCGAGCCCTTGCTTACCCAAAATATGCATGGTCCCCACTCACAACCGACGTGCGCAGGAAGTTTTCACCAGAATTAAGAGGCAGGCTACTTATGCGATTGAAGTCCGTGAGATTCACCTTCACCACCTTGCCTGGATTACGGTAAATCCTGTGCTCAGAGGAAACATACAGAAGCTTATCAGCATCTCAAAGACGATAAAGTCCAACGACGCTGTGCGTTTTCTTCAGGCCCTCCTCACCCGAAATAGGCATAGTCCCCGCTTACAACAGACGTCCATAGCTGTCTCTCATCCGCATTAAGAGTCAGGTTGCCCACTCGAGTAAAGTCGGTCAGGTTTACCTTTACAATGATTCCTGAATTCTCGGTCCTGCGGAGGAGGGTTATAGCCAAGCTTATCAGGAACTAAAAAGAGAGTGCTGGTCTATTTCACCGTGTGTTCCCTCAGAGTCTTTACTTACCCGAAATACAAAAAGTTTCCACTGACAACCGACGTGCGTAGCTCATTTTCATCCGACTCGAGAGTGAGATTTCCCATTCTGCTGAAGTCGGTAAGATTTATCTCCACGACAATGCCTGGCTGAGTTTGAGTCCTATGTAGAGGGCATGGCAAAGCTCATCATCACCTTAGCATAAGAATTCTTTTACAGTTGACAAAATTTTCTGAGGCTTTGCTTACCCAAAATATGCACAGTCTCCGCTTAGAACGGCGGTTATTAACTTATCTTCACCGTCATTTAGAGTCAGGTTGCCCACTCGAGTAAAGTCGGTCAAATTGACTTTTATCACTTTGCCTGGACGAGTGGAAGTCCTGTGTATCAAGTATTCCCAAGATCATTAGCAACGCAAATAGCATGCAATGCCATCGGCTTTGTAAGTGCTTTCTGAGCGTTCTCTTACCCGAAATATGCGTAGTTCCCGAGGACAACCGACGAAGTTAGTGTGTTTTCATCCGAATTGAAAGATATTTCGCCCACCCGGCTGAAGTCGAACAAGTTCACCTTCACCACACGCTCTGGTACAGTGAAAGTCCTACAAATAGGAAACGTGTACATAACCTTATCAGCAGCTTAAAGAGAATCGAGTGCGCACTACCTGACATATTTCCTAGCTTATACTTACCCAAAATACGCGTAGTCCCCACTCACAACCGATGTGACTGGCTTTGCGTTGCACTCGGACTCAGCGATAGACTTTCGACTGGAGCTGGGGTCTGCTGCATCGTAGGCGCTATGGTCGGAGATGCTGTCGGCTGCACTGTAGGAGCCATGGTCGGAGCTGCTGTCGGCTCCATCGTAGGCGCCACCGTTGGAGATGCCGTCGGCTGCATTGTAGGCGTCACCGTCGGAAACACTGTGGGCTGCATCGTAGGCGCCATCGTTGGAGACGCCGTCAGCTGCATCGTAGGCGTCACCGTCGGAAAAGCTGTAGGCTACATCGTAGGCGCCATCGTTGGAGATGCCGTCGACTGCATTGTAGGCGCCGCCGTTGGAGACGCCGTCGGCTGCATCGTAGGCACTATGGTCGGAGATGTAGTCGGCTGCATCGTAGGCGCTATGGTCGGAGATGTCGTCGGCTGCAGCGTAACCTCCACTGTCGGAGATTTTGTCGGCTGTACTATAGGTACCATGGTTGGAATCATCGTTGGTTCGACCGTGGGCGCCATGGTCGGGGTCGTAGGCGCCAGATTTGTAGGATTCGGTGTGGGAGCCCCAGTGGTTTGTGTACTAGGACGTGTCGTAGACGCATGAGGGGTTGGATGGGTTGTAGGAGACACGGTTGGAATGGTGGAAATGGTAGGAGAAGCGGTCGAACTAGAAGTGGGCAACAGAGCAAGGCTTGACGGTGCTCGTGTAGGTGGTTGCGTTGCAGGACGTATTCCTTCGTATATGTCGAAACCAGGAGCGAACACAAAAGGAGTGCACAAACTCATACAACAATAGCACTCACGAGTGTGAATATTCCAGTTGAATAAAAAAGGCACGCCTTGCGCCCAATTTAATGAGCAATATCCTGAACAATCCTCTAGCGTGCTGATGGTTTCAAGCTGGCGACGCCCAATATGGAAGGTAGCGGTGCGTTCCTGATTGTTATTGAGATGTGAGTGCAGTGAAAGTCGACGATCCCCATACGACGCTAGCTGGTCATCTCGCGAGAATCTCTGTCCTGGTGCGAATACAGTAAATGGCTCCGCAGGGTTGACTGAGGGGGCTGGTGTCGGAGCGCAAGTTGCTGGTCGCTTGAAATTTGGATAACGCACCCGCACGAGTGCCGGGCTGAATAGGGGTGTCAAACACGCGATACTTGTTGCATTCACAAGATAAGCGACCGCATTTACGACTAAAGTCTCGGGAGCGCACTTGCTTATCAGGACCTTTGCCATAAAGCGACGCTTTCTTGGCCTATCCAGACTAATTTGTAACCAGTAAAGAACTGTTGTTCCATCTAAATTCTCAATAATCTTGGGCTGTGTGTGTTGGCTCAAGCGTGGACGAGTGACTGCACGTTTCATGGTCATCCCCTTCGGCAGCAGGAGCTGAATGTTCAAAGCATCGATAGGATCCTTGGCGCGAAGTGTAACGGAGACCTTAAAATTTCCCTTCCCGGCCAAGATCCCGCGCTTGGGATATGGACTATTCTTGGCTTTAACCGTTAAATGTGGGCATTGTTGGGAAACTGCGCTCAAGATGGAAGATACTCTCATAAGGAAGAGGGAGCAGTAGCTTAACGGTAGATGCATGAGTAGATACCTGTGAGTTTCCTCTAGAAAAGTGGGACTCGAGAGTTGAGATAGGTTGCGGGTCGTTGAATAAGGACGAAGTACTTTAAAAGGGAGAAACTCAGTATTTACTGGGTTGGCATATTCAGAGGATGTAATACAATCGAGCAGATCACTGAAGCGTACGCGGTGTTCCTAAAGATCTGGGCAGAGGCCTGCAGCTCGGGACAAGAATGGACAACAACGAACAGTCAAGTTTGAGTATTCATGGAAAAAAACTATTGTTGCATATTATGGAAATCTTCTGTATCCGAGCAAATCAGTATTCCGGAACGTTGATATATTCAGGGGTTCAAGAGACTTGACGAAAGCAGTCGAAGGCTTGCTCTGGCGCGTATACTGTGTTCCTGAACACATGGTCAGAGGCTTCTTTGAAGAACGATCGATCGGGACACAAACGGAAAGTCAAGTTTGAATAACAATAAGGACAGATAATATTTGCATAAAGGAAAGCTACAAGTTTGCTCGCAAACCAGTATTGCAGCGGGTGGACATAACCAAAGGCTCGTGAGTATTTGCCTCGGCCCGTACGCGGTGAATTTTGAACGCATACGCGGTGTTCCTGACATCCGGTCAGCTGCTCGGAAGGGCGATAGATCAGGACACAAACGGAAAGTCAAGTTTGAATAACAATAAGGACAGATAATATTTGCATAAAGGAAAGCTACAAGTTTGCTCGCAAACCAGTATTGCAGCGGATGGACATAACCAAAGGCTTGTGAGCATTTGAAGGATGCCTCGGCCCGTACGCGGAGAATTTTGAACGCGTACGCGGTGTTCCTGACAACCGGTCAGCTTCTCGGAAGGGCGATAGATCAGGACACAAACGGAAAGTCAAGTTTGAATAACAATAGGGAACACAGTACTTGCACACAGATAAGTTTCAATATCAATAAGGAACACAGTACTTACACACAGGAAAGCCACATGTTTATTGGCGCAAATCAGTATTTCTACGGAGGGACATATTCAGAGGTGCGAAAGCACTTGAAGGATATGTTAAAAAAAATCGTGGTTCTGAGAAATCATGTGACCAGGTCTTCAAAAACACCGCGTAAACGTCGGTTTATCCTATTGGTGCGACCCCCTGAAGATACATATCCGCTGAAATATTGATTTCTGCATGGACCTGATGACGCTCCTGTCCTGAGCGATCGTTTTTCAGATAATGCTCCGACCAGACCTTCAGGAACACGGCGTACGCGTTCGTGCATTCTTCGAGTACTCTCGACCCTCTGAACTTATCAATATACTAGAAACTTATTTGGTCGTCGAGTCCTCTCGACAAATCACACTTCCAGAAGAAATATCCAGGTACTTACGCGTGCATCTACCGTTAAGCAGCTGCGAGTTCTTTCTAATGGTGCTGTGTTCCATCTTGAGCGTAGGTTCCCGAGAATGACCATACTTTACGATAGAAGCTATTTTCTTTCCGAGTGTTGGCTAGATTCTGGCGGCACTTGCTCGAACGCGATACTATCTTGACCAAAGGGAAAAGAGGAAAGCCAGGGGAGGCATCCTCCTCATTCAGAGAGACGACAGGCAGATATGTAATTATCAAAGAAAGCTCGAAGCCAGGCACCCCGTCGATTGCGCTCCCTTGTTTCTTGCCCCATCCCAACATCTTACCGACCTACGATCCTCCCTCAATTCACCTGTCAAGCTGATACCACGCGCCCTCGACGCATTCACTCCTTCTCCAATTCAGAGCATGGACCATGTCCTCTCTTCCATCGATATCGACACTATCCCTCCCCCTCTTCCCTTGAGACGCCTCCTGTCCTCGGATCTTGAGGTGCGAAAAAATCGAGTGAGGGGAGGGAGGTGTTGCGTCTCAGCCATCGCCCTTCTCTTCTTAGTGCGTATATACAGTCGTTCGCCCTGCCCTCCTCCCTTCTCTCCTCGCTTCCTACCTCCTCTTCTCCCACCTTCCCTCTCTTCACCCGCGATCTGTGCTTGTCAGGTAATACTTAAATATTAATGATCGACAATGTGCATCAGGGCCTCTCGTAAGGTGTTGAAGTATTCCTCCTCGTCAAGACAATACGAGCCGGCGTTGCTCAGGATCACCTTGGCAGGTTAGGATTATGGAAGAGGAGGCAGAAGCTGGTGTTAGACGATGATGGGGACAGGAGGAAGGTAATCAGGGAGTGAAAGTTGGCAAGAGGGCAAGCCTTATGGAGCCTCGGGCCCTTTCACTCTAAGGGGCCCATTCCTCTCACCCTTTTTCCCTCCCTCCCTCCCACCTTCTTTCCCATCCGCTCCCTTCCTCCCTCCCCCCTCCTCCGCTCCCTTCCTCCCTCTCCCGCCATTTTATTTTTTTGCGATGCATGCAATCGGCCAGCCGCAGGGCTGTTTGGAGGGGCACCTCCTGGTCTCTCAGGGAGTGGGTGATCCGAACAGGGCTGCGCCCAGGCCTGACGAAGGGAGGAAGGAAGGAAGGGAGGGAGGAAGGGAGGGAGGGAGAGAGGGGAGAAGAGAGGGAGATCTGGCTAGTGGGAGGGAGAGAGGGACGGAGGGGAGAAGGGGGAGAGGAAGGGAGGGGGAATAAGAGGATAAAATGAGACATTTGCACATGCGGCGTATCCCAGCACCATTATCTCCGTCGCGCTTTCAGGGTGTCCGCGATATGGCATCTGCCTTAAGGCGCGATTTATCTTCCCGAAAAGGAATTGTATAGTCATACTCTTGAAATTAAATGCTCCATCTTTCAAGGTGGTCAGTAGTGTTTTTGTCTTGGTTCAGATACCCCAAAGCTTTTTGGTCGTTGATGATATTTCCTTTCTCCTTCCCTTTCTCCCTCCCCCCTCACCTCCTCTCCTTCCTCGTTCAATCCTTCCCTTCTTTTCCCGTTTTCAGACTGTTACTCTTTCGTCTTGACCTCCAGCAACCCCCCTCTCTCCTCCTCCTTTTCTCCCTCCTCCCTTTCCTCTTTCCTTTCCTCCTTCCTTACCTTTTCCCATCCCTCACTTCCTTCCTCGCTCCCTATATCCCCCCATACAGCCGGTGATATCTTGAAGACGGAGTCCGTCTTCCATCAAGAAGCAGAATTCTGGGGGTCGGTGACCTTAGGGAGGGAAAGGGGGAGGAAGGGAGGGAGTGAAGGAGTGAGGAAGAGCAAAGGTGAAGAATGAAGTCGGAGGAGAAGGGGGAATACAACACAACCACGGGGCATGAAGGAGAAAAAGGAATACAGGGCGGGACGCACCCATCGATTGAGCACGGGCATGCCCTTGTACATGATGAGCTGCTTAAAAATGAGGGAGGGAGGGAAAGAGAAAAAGAGCTTGAAAGAGGACTTGACTCAGCGCATTCCTCGATCTCCTTTCTTCCTGCTTGTGTAGCAGGCGCAAGTAACCCTAACCCTAACCCTAACAGGTGTGAGGTATAAAAATAGGCTGGCATTGGTCGAGGGACATCCTGCCAACGGCTTTCGTTGCTGCCAGCTTCTCTTCTGTCATATTCACGTCCTCCTGGTCAGAGAGAAGCGCTGGCTTTTATCCTAACAAATATTCCGGTGACGCCAAGAAGAACAAGGGGCCTGGGTTCAGCTCCTTATTCCCTCTACTCTTTCCTCAGCATTATTTTTTTCTTCGGGAAAATTGGGCCAAAGAGGGCTCCCAAACCACGGTGCCCTAGCTTGAAGCATTTGGGGTATACGGTTGGAGGGGCTGTTCACGCCTTTCAAAATGCCTCGCATTGCTTATCATTCTTTCGTCCTCCCTTAACAAAAGGAGGAAAAACGAGGGGAGGGAGGGTGTAAGCTGAGAATCTGGCGAATGGGATTGTCTTCTTGCTCGACAGGGAAAGTTAGAAAAATAAAGGGAGGCGAAGGGAGAGGGTAACCTTGCCATTGCACAAAAGTTCTTGAAGGGGAGAGTTGAGAGATGAATGGGTTATTAATTTTATGAAAAAATCAGCTTCCATCCTGTGACTGGGAGCGGTACTTGCATTGCCGGATATTTCGTGTGAGCGGTGGGGGGAAACCAGGAAGTGGAGGAGTGTGCAATACTCTGCTCGGAAAGGGGGCCGGAACGATAACGGCGGGAAAGCCAGTCCGTTGACCTGCAGAGTGCGCCTGGCACGCAAGTGGGCGGTAAGGATCGTCCTGCGAGAACCCCAAGAAAGTCGCACACGACTAAAGGAGCACGTCATCTGGCGCGAGACGGCGAGTAAGGATCTTACACTTCCTTTGCTTCCCAATTTTTGTTTTCATTCCTCCCCTCACTTCTCTTTTTGCGTGCGTCTCCGTTCTCAGTTAAGCTCGAGCAGCATCCGTCTTGATCGATGATCCCTCCCTTTCTCCCTTATAGGATAGGGGGAGGATTTCGGTGGCTCCATTTCTCATCCATTAATCCTTCAGGCTGAGCGAAATAGTGCGAGACGGTCCAGAACCAGTCAGGCGCACTGAAATAAGGACAATGATGACGTTGAAGAAGCGAAGAAGGATAATGAGGGAGCCTTTCCACCTCGTCCTTGCTCTGCTTCTCTTCCTCGCATTACGCTCATTTCGTCCTCGCCTACCAGCCTCCCTTTCTTACTTCACTTTCTAGTCCCAACCGTTGTTCGCAGGACCTCACAATCCACGGATGAATGGGAAAAAGTTGACTTTTGCTGTGCATTTTGGTGTCAAAACAACATGATAGGAAGGAAATGTGTTTATTCGATTGAATATTTTTTTTGCTTTCTGACGTGCGGGGATAATGAAGCATTTGGATTCTATGGCACAAATTGAGATAAAGATTTTTTTTCCCCCATCATATCCTACATGTAGATGTAAACAAGTCTAATTCATCGATCACCACCCGCATTATTCATGACTGTCGTTATAAAAGGCAGCTGTGTGTTGCTCGCTGAAAGGAAATCAGCAAAGCGAAGCGAGTCAACGCGTCTGCTGCCCCTTCCAGAGCGGAGAAGACAGCACTCATGACTCTCCGAAGCACGGTACAACTGCCATGGCTTATCAACTGCATTAGTCACTCAAAAGCATGTGCTACAAGTCAATATTCATGCCGAATCGATAGTCAACTCTTAGAACCGCTGAGTGAGTGCCTAGCTCGAAATTCTGGAAGGATTTTTCGGCTCCGTACCTGCTCCGCTCTCAACTCCTTCGACCCAGCCTGATACCATCACATTGCTCGTGTTCAAACTTCTGTACCAATTCCTCACTTTCCTAGGTATTAATGAAAGATAGCTCCGTACCGGCGCCTGTCATGGCAGGCAAAGTACCCAGCGAGCTGTACATCTCTGAGAAGTGGGACAAGTGCCTGGAGAGGTAAGAATCGTATTGAGGAGGTCATGTTCGAGCATTATGAGCTCCCCCGTGTAGACAGAATAGGCTTCGATTAAACAGGAGAGGGAAGTAGAGGAGACATGTTGGAGAGTTTTACGCCGTTGCCCGAAGTCGCTCTCCAGAGTTGTGGGAATACATCACGAAAAATGCAGATTGGGAGGAGACATTAACCGGTCACACTATGTGATCTCTTATATAGTGTGAAACCATGCGCGGAAGTTGAGGCACCATGCCGGTGTTATTTGCGACTTGAAATGGAGAGCGGTGGGGATAGGATGGCGTCTTGATAGGATGTGTTTTTTTGAGGATGGCATAGAGCCCTCCAAATGCAGAGGTGGGAGACGTATCGAGGATGGCCTTAGAGAGCGTACAGGGCGTTGTACCCCCGTAATCATTCCCTGGCTGATTGAGAAGTGCCCTTCTACCGTTCCTCTCGCCGTCCATTTCGCCTCAAGCTTACCTGTCTCCTCGCGTCCCTCCTGTCTTTCCCACCCAGAACCGTCGTTAATGTGGCAAGCGGCGCAGTGCTCGGACTTCTGTCCGGCTTCGTCCTAGCACGTAAGTGAGATATCTGTCTGCAACAGATTGCCCCTCCCTGTTGTCCCTGTCGCTTGAGCCCACGTATGTCCTATTTCTAACCTTACCTGTGGTCTTTGCGCAGGCACGGGTCACGGCCGGAGTCTCGTCGCCGCCGTGGGGGTGGGCTGTGGTGTGGGAGCGTCGTGGGTCAGATGCGCACAGGACTTCGAAGAAAAGGAAAAGGCGTAGTGAGGGGGAGGTAATGTGGAAAAAGGCGAGGGCGAGGGCCTTGATGTATACATTCAGGGAAGAGCGGACTGATGGAGAGGGAAGGGGGTGAGAGAGGGACGCGGATGCATGGACGCTCAGAGGATAGGCTGTGGAGTTTGATCCCTTGTGGTATGGCAGCTAGCCGGCCTAGAGAGACTGATATAGATAGAAGGGGCTAGGATGGGGCTCTGGGCGGCGGAGAAAGACTCAAAGGGCAGTCGGGCGCGCATAGATGCTTATGAAAAGGAGGAAAGGCGGAGGACGTGTCTCGGAGGTGGGCGACTGTATCATGAGGCCGCTTCTGAAAACTTAAGAAGTAAGAGCTTATGAATATGTACTTCTTTCAATGGCATTTTCTGCGCCGTAGCCTGGCTCCGACGACAGTCGTATGGGCAACAAAGAGAGTCGGCTGGTTCAAACCCCTTGAAAGAAAAGTCTCCCACCTTAGCTCCTCATCGACCTGCTCGCCTTGTCTTTCCTGCTTCAGCCACCCGCGAGGAGTTATTGTGGCGTTGTGGGAGGGTGCCCAGCGTACTCTGCTTCAACAGAGCGAGAATGAAATGCTGTGCGATTTGTCATGTGAAAGTCATATCCTCCTCCTTGCATGAAATTCACTTCAGAGGCAATTATTCCAGTAATTCTCCTTCTTTTCCACTGGCTCTGCTTCTCTCAAATATGCAGGCACTATTTTTTGGGTTATAGTTTCCTGTGAGTTATATATACGCGGGCGCTTTCTCGGTGGGTTATTTTTCCATAGAACCCTGCCTGGAGTACCATTCATCTGCCTCGAGTGCCCATTTCTCACGAAGTGGTGGTAGATATTTCATAAATGTCATCTCTTTAAGATTATTGCGTCATATAATACCAAGAAGTCTTCCTCACGCCTCGCCAGACCATGCACACACATGCACGTCGGCGGCGACATAGTACACTCCATGTAGCACATTTCCCATAGCATAAAAACTCTTTATTGAGTACTATGAAGAATGTGAGATCAATATCATTCCTACATAACGAATATTGCAGAAATCAGTTTCAAGGAAGAACGGAGGTGCGTGATGATGGTATGTCGAAAGCGTGCGGCGCCTCAATTGACCTGGTTGCAGGCGCGTGGCTCCGCTTTCCTCGGCAATCATCCCCGGAGGAGAGACGATGACTCACCCCGACGCCAACTCCGAGCGGCGTGGGGCACTACAGAGCACACTTAACCGGAAATCTGGCCAGGCATGCTGCCAGAGGTCGGGCTGTGATGTATGGAGGGACATTTGAAATTTTGGACGTGGACCGGCGGCGTTCGTAGGGATTTGGTCTGGCATGCCCGCATTCTGACATCAGGAGCAGAAGTCTCAGCTTCGATCCTCTTTCTTGGCCTTGGAGTGCGCCACTGGCGACTCCTACGTTTGAACACTGGGTAGGGTGCAATAGTGTATAGTGATTTATGGAGCTTGCGTGATGCGGGGGGCCATGCAGGGTAATCTGTGTGCGCCTTTCTTTTTCAGACGAGCAGGACTTCCACAGGGCAGAAGCAAGGAGGAAGCTCCTGCAGGCTGCTGTATTCTAGATCGGAGACGCAGCTAATTTTTTTACCACACATTGAACCGGAAGCTCTAGAAACAGGCACATCGAAAGAAACGTCGCCAGTTTGACAGTCGTGAGCACGCGTGCCGAGGGGTTGACAACATTTTTCAAGCTTACAGGGACGGTTTGCTTCAAATCTACTTAGCCGCTTGCCAGGCACCAGAATACCTGAAGCTAAACTCCGATGTACCGTGCATCCTTGCGCGCTGCACGTCAGGTATATAGACTTAGGGAAAAGTGTATGCACCAGGACTGTATCGGATAGTAATAGCCGGGGACATGGGAAACCTGCCATTGTGCCGTGTGTCAGCGCGTCGACCCCTTATCTGTGTCTTCACCCGTCTTGGAACAAACCATTACAGGGGGGAGCTTTCTGTCTCCGGTCGTCTCGCATAGGGGCCACACTTTCCATGCGGACCTTCCCCTCCGTCCCTTCTTCCCACTCCCCTTCTTTCACCACTCTTGTGGAGAGGCTCTGGTCGCGTGTGCCGAAAGGCTTCGGGCAATTTTATCCCAAGGAGGGAGGATCTGCGAGCGAGGAAGCCAATGGAAAAGGTGGGTAGTAGTTGGATATCATATGGAAAGAGACGTGGGGAAGAAGGCGGAGAGCTGACCGAGCAGTGTGGAGGATTCTGACGGAGGTGTCCTGGTCCACTCACAGGCGGGGACGGAGCGCGGAAAGAGGACAAGGGAGACGGCCCTCACGCCAACCAGCAGCAGCAACAGCATCAAAAAGGCGGAGGGGGCGGAGGGGGTGGGGGGGGCGGAGGCGGCTTTGGAGGACCTGGAGGTGGGGGCCCTGCGGACTCGAACGGGCGGCTGCTGACGTCTATCATAGGTAGGCCAGGGGGTGGGACGGGGAGAGGAGTTCCACGCTCTAGGGAGGCATTTTGGTAAGGTAGAATGGTTCTTGTCTTTTGCGCCCCAAGAGAAGACTGGTGGCATGACCCTAGCTTAATATGCCCCTCCTCCCCCCCTCCCTATTCTCCCTTCACCCTCCTCTCTTACCAGGGTTGACGGCGCTCGGTCTCTTATTATCCTCCGAGCCCGCTGGGAAGGAAATATCCTGGCAGGAGTTTGTGACTCAGGTCCTGGAGTCCGGGGAGGTGGAGCGCATCATTGTCAGCAACCGGAACGTGGCTAAGGTATACCCGCTCTCTTCCTCTTTCTTTCCCTCTTCCTCCTATGTTGTTTCTCTCTTTCCCCTCCCCGCACTCTTGCACGTTTGCTTTGCCCTTGCACGACGCGAGAGCTCGATGGTGTCTTCGTCAGATCAGTCGGGCCTACCTACTCCCTCCCTTCTCTCCTCCCCCCCCTCCTTCCCCCTCCCAGGTGATCCTTCGCAGGCCTGACCGAGGGGGCTTGAGCGGCGTCGGTGCCAAGGGCGGGGAGGGCGGGGGCGTGTGGCGGGACGGAGGCGCCTCCATCCACAGGGACGACGTGGTTTCACAGGACATGTGGGGCGTCGAGTCAGGTGAGAAAGGGGGACGGCGAGGCGAGAGGAGCGGGAGGAACTAGGCAGGGAGATGGAGGGGTCGTCTTTTGTCTGGGAAGGAGGGAAAAGGGAGGAAGGAGGGAGGGGAGAAAAAAACGAAGAAAGGAGGGAGGACTCGCAAGAGATCCTGGTGCAGCGGTCGCCCCCCCGTCACCTCGTTTGCCCCGCCCCCTGTTTCCACAGGCAACGGCAGCGGCAGCGCGTATCCTCAGAGGGTGAACCCCCCGGGCTCGACCTCGTCTCCCTTCGGCGATTTCGGTTCTGGAGGCGCCAGCACGCCTGGACCAAGTGGAGCCCGTGAGTCGATCGGCATCTCCCCCTCTTCCTCCACGACCGTCCTCTGCTGACATTATCTCTGCTCCCTCCCACTTTCTTGTCCCCCCACCTCTCTCCGCTTGCCTTCCCCACCCTCTCTCCGCTTGCCTTCCCCACCCTCTCTCCCTCATCCAGCCCCCGGCTCCGTGTACGCCCCCTACTACTTCAACATCGGAAGCGTCGAGTCCTTCGAACGAAAGCTGGAGAGCGTGCAGGTGAGGGGGCGGGCAGGAAGGGAGGGAGGGGTGAAAGGAGGGAGACTACCTTAAGGGGCTGGGGAGACGCGTTCCCCTCCGAAGCCGGGAGCCCTCACGACCTGACGGCTCCTCCTAACCTCCCCCTCTCTCCTTCCCTCCTGCCCCTCTCCCTCCTCAGCGCGACTTGAACATACCCACACGGGACTTCATCCCCGTGCAATACGTGTCCGAGACCAACTACGGACAGGAGCTGGTGAGTCGGAAGGGAAGAAATGGGGCACGAGAAGGTCCGACCCGGCGGCCACTCACTACTTTCCCCTCTCCCTCCCTCCCTCCCTCCCTGCCTCCCTCGCTCCCTACCTCCCTCGCTCCCTCCCTCCCTTCCTCCTGCCTAC
>NW_005803365.1:0-572 GCF_000240725.1 Microchloropsis gaditana
GGAGGGAGGGAGGGAGGGAGGGCGTGACCGTCCTGGAGGAGCCTGTCCGCGTCCATCGTCATCCATGCCGTCTTCCTCCACTTGAGGCTTTCCGACGCCTGCTGCGTTCTTCCTCCTTCCCCTCTCTCCACCCATTCTTGCCCCTCCTCCGCCCCCTTTTTCCCTCCCTCTACCCATCCCTCGCGTGCCAGTCACAGGCACCACCCAACCTTCTCTCCCACGAAGTCCACCACCATCCGAGACGGGCACCACGTCGTCGGAATTCATCACCCTAACCCGAACCCTATTCCGAACCCTAACCCTAACCCTAAATCTAACCCTAACCCTAACCCTAAATCTAACCCTAACCCTAACCCTACCTCGTTCGAATGCATCCGGACCAGGCGCGGGACTTTCACTTTCTTGTCGTTCCGCATGTTGAAGAGCCAGCCACCTCGCTTGATCGTCCCTTGATACACTCGCATGTACGTCAACTGCCCGAATTTTCCCTCCTCCAATTTAAATGCCAGGGCGACTGCGGGAAGATTCTCCTTGCACGGGACAGGGACACGGGCTTCGTCTGGGTTCGACGA
>NW_005803365.1:1854-3188 GCF_000240725.1 Microchloropsis gaditana
GGATGGAGCCATGAAAGGGCTTCTATACAGAATTGATACTGATTGGGACTCTATTTTGTTAACTAGAATCCAAAAGAACTCCAATAGCCCCGAAAAAATGCACATTCCTGCCCATGAGGCTCGAGCACTTCAAGACATGCGTGGCGGTCCCGCCAACTAGACAGACGTACCGAAGCCGCTGATGCCAAACCCCGGACCCAAAAAGACGTTTGCGGGAGAATTGAATGTTTATGTTTCGTTGCATGTTGCCGTTGCAGCAGCCATGAACTGCTGGTGTAGAAATTGCGGGCGTTCAAGCCATGACATGCTGAGGCCCGTCGACGTCCGTACCGGGAAAGGAGAGAGAGGGGCATCAAACCTCCTGCTCAGAAGTGTGGAAAGGAAAAGGAAGATAACAATCACCGGCAGTTATATATACGAAGGCCCAATGTACTATGGCATCCACGCCAATGAAAAGTCTGTCTTGCATAAAGCAAAGATTGATTGAATAGATGCTGGTGAGGGGCCATCAGGGCCGCCCATCTCCCAAGTCGTGTGGGGGTGGGGAGGTTAGAACACAGCTAGAAATATGGACAACTACTTCATACACCCATCAACATCTTTACTGGGGGGTAACATGAATACGATAACATATATCTACTATAATGACAATGAAGAAGTGTCTATAACGATGGAAAAAAAAATTAACATGCATCCCGAATCCTAGTGAGATCAAAGTCACATGGGCCGTTAGCGTGTGTCATTCGGATGGAGCATTGCTTTTATAGCTTTGGCGTCAACTGTCCTCCACTCATTGGCACGCATGCATAGAATAAAGAAATGCAAGGCTTATGAAGTAGTGATCTGTGGGGGCCTTGAAATGGAGGAAGACGATTGGAATTTGTGAGAACGAGAGGTAAACTTTGGCTATAAACCGTACGAGACAACAAAGATCGACATCTTTTTAAATTATTCATTTTTCCAAGCTCATTTACGAAACAGTTTTCCGGACATCGAGGGCCTCTCTTGTCCACGGCAGTTTCGTATCCCGCAGGGTGCAATTTCCTTCCGCCCCATACGAAGCTAATTTCCACACTCCGAACCTTCCTTTTTCTTCCCCCTCAGCTTAATTTTATTTTACAATCTGGCCTTACTCGACTTCTACCCTCCTTCAATTCGATGCATCCGCCCTCCTACCCACGCCGACACTACCCTCCCCCCTCCTCACCATCGACGGTTTCCGGGCGGAGAGAGCGGACGCCGGCAGCGAGAAAGAGGAGAGCAGCGCCGTCACATTCTCTAAAGCCCTTTGCAGCCCCCTGAGCATCAGCTCCTCTTCCTCCATAGGAGGAGAA
>NW_005803365.1:4360-5736 GCF_000240725.1 Microchloropsis gaditana
CCTTTGGGACGAACAGGCGTCCATTCGGACGAGAGACGTTCGGATGATTGAGGCTCTCGGAGGGACGTGTTCGACGACGAAATCGTCTGACACCGTCCGCCCTTTTCCCTCCTCCCCCGGAACTTCCCCGCAGGGATCACGGACCTCAAGTTCAAGCCCGCCTACAACCCATACACAGAGCCGTCGATGGAGATCTTCGGCTACCACCCCGACCTGAAAAAGTGAGTCGGTCGCCGTCTCCTTCCCGCCACTGTCTTTCCTTCTTCCTTTCCCGGGGACCGAGGGGGGGTGCCCGCCCTACCAATCTCGAGCTTCCTCCGCCGACCTCACACCGTCTTTGTCCTTTCCTCCCCCCTCCCCGTGCAGGTGGACGGAGATCGGGAACAGCGGCATGTTCCGACCGGAAATGCTCCGGCCCATGGGGTTGCCGGAGGACGTGCGGGTCATCGCCTGGGGGCTCTCCCTAGAGCGACCTACCATGATCAAATACAGGTACGCCGTGTTTCTCTCAGAGAGAGGCCGTCCGCCCCAAGCCTGAAACGGCAGGGGAGGAGTGTCGTTCTTGTTTCCTGTGGTGACGCGCTGCTTGTGGGGGAAGGCGGTTCGATTCCCACAGTCAACGGCTTGTCTCCTCCGGCCCCTCTCATGGAAAGTTTTCGTTTTTCCTCTTTGTGTGATAACTTTGTCAGAATCTCGAACATTCGGGAGCTTTTCGGGCACAAGGCGGCCTTGGACCGGACACGCGCGGCGCCGATATGTCAATTCTAAGGCAGCAAAAAAAGACCGGTGGAGGGGTTCAAAAGCAATGTATGACGTTGAATTGACGCCGGTCAGGCCGACACAGCAGGGCCGATGCGATGTGTATCCTCTGAACGTTCATTTGCTTGTCATTGAGAGCCTAGCCACGATCCCTTCCTCTCCCCGAACATTTTTTTTCTTTCTTCCCAAGGGCGCAACGGCAGCCGAATGCAGCCAGCAGATGACGGGCCCGCCAAGCGGCACATTTGTCCCGGGGCTTTCCTCGCTCCTGCTGCCCACCACGGCCCTAGACTGCTCCCAAACTCGCCTCCTGCGGGCGTCCCTCGAGGCCGGGAGCCATTCGATTTCCAGACATTCTGGAACTTTCTCCTTCTCGCCCGTGGGACTCCAGCCTACGCATGACCAGCACACATGCCCGACGGACGTCCCTCCCGTGCCCAAACCGTCCTTCACCCTCCCCAGCCAGGGCGCAATCGAAAGAGAAGAAAAGCTTCGATGGCCGCCGTCCTCGGACACAGACAGGCTCAGATTCCCGACGGCATCCCTTTTTGCCCCTTCCCCCCCTCCCTGGGGCCGTCTCCGTGCTTCGCCCCCAGACCCCTCCACCCCGCCACCTG
>NW_005803365.1:5746-6306 GCF_000240725.1 Microchloropsis gaditana
AGGCCAACAGGACGCACAGAGACGAAGAGCGTCCTGGCAGTATCTTTGAAACACGTCAAGCGCCAAGGAAGCAATGAGACGATGCCAGAAATGGCGCGAAGAAAACGAGGCCGGGACGGTCATGGAGAAGACGCGACGTAAGGAGTGGAAGAGGAGGAGAAAGGAAAGGGCAAGGCACAGAACAGAAGCTCTTTCCCCACCCACCTCCCAACAGACACTATGAACGTGAGTAGACATGAGAAAGGGGGGCCACAACAGGGTTGGAAAAGAACAAAGAAACAAAGACGTCTGCGTAAAAACTCCACGAATAAAGCGAGAAGGCGACCAAATTACCTTGGAAAAATTGGCAAACATGGCCGACTGCTTGGGCTTCACCGCCAAAGAGATGACGGGCGCGGGCACGAACATGCTGGTCAACGCGTACTTGACCGTGCCGTCCGTGAAGGAATCCATCGAGGAACAATCCACCCCGAACATGGCACACACGTCTCCGGCGCTGATGCTCTCGATTTCTTCCAGCTGCGGGAGGGAGGTGGGAAAAGAGGAAGGGAGGGAGGGAG
>NW_005803365.1:6316-6764 GCF_000240725.1 Microchloropsis gaditana
ATCACGGACCTTTTCCTTGGGTAATACTTCGCAAGTCGGTAGAATACCCAAACATCTGGGCGAGGGGGGCGTCGGCCTTGATGCAAACCGTCGCGCCGTCCTCGCTCACGTCGTTGCTCTGAGAAAGGGAAGGGGCGGGGGGGAGGAAGGGAGGAGGGAAGAGATTCGGGTCAGACCGGTCTTCTCGCGCAGTCTCGGCTGTACTACTACGGCGGGTCCGGTCAAGAGTCTTGCCTGAATGACGGCCATGCGTCGATTGAGCTGGCCCATAATGTTGCCCTGGAATTCCGTGGGGGAGGTCACCTGAAAGGAGTCGCAGGGAGGGAGGGAGGGAGGGAGGGAAGGGAGGGGAAGGGAACAGATACATGAATAGGCATATATATAGTTGCAAACAGGCGTTATGTGTCAACACCTCTTGGGCTCTGAAGGAGCCTCCCATTTTTTCTTC
>NW_005803365.1:9071-12103 GCF_000240725.1 Microchloropsis gaditana
TTCCCCCGCCGCTCCATCCTCCTGATCGCCCTCCTCGACACGCTCTCCCTGGTCGTGATGGTGGTGGCGGGCGCCTCCACACCCCCCGTCCTCACTGTCCTCTTCATGCAGGCCACCCTCCCTTTCCTCCTCCTCCTCTCCTCCTGCCCGCCTTCCTTCCCCACCTGCTTTGCCACTGCCAAGCGCCGGGAACAGAAGCGCTTTCATCGCGCGCACTGGCAGGGGGGGGGATTGATCCTCCTAGGCATTGGTGTCGCGATGGCCCCCACCGTGCACGTTGCCTTTTGGCACCGACAGACTGACATAGGTGGGGAGGAGGGGCGGGAGGAAGGGGGGGAGGGAGGAAGGGAGGGTCTGGTCTTGTGCAAGTCCATTGTCCGATAGGTGGCAGATAGACGCACAGACACGGACACAACATATATAGACGTATATATGTATAGATGTATATGTATCTGTTTATCAATTCATGATTTTCCCCACACATACACACACGCATCCAGGCATCAACACCCTCGCCTACGTGCTCTGCTGCCTGCCCGCCGCTGTCTCCCAACTGGCGAAGGAACAAGCCATCATCGAGTTTGCACAACCCATTAATTTTTACTACTTGAATCTCCTCCTGGGAATATACCAGTTCGTCCTCCTGCTGGTGCTGTCCCCCCTGACGTACCGGCTCCAGGTGGGGAGGGAGGGAGGGATGGAGGGAGGGAGAGGGGACGGAACCAGTCAGAAAATCTCGTTTGGTCTTGCCTCGTCACGTCTGTGCGGACCTAGAGCCTGGCCTTTTCCACCCTATTTCCAAACCCCTCCCACTGTCTGTAAACTGGGAGGCTGAGGCCTTTTCCCTCATGCTTCCCATTGTCTCCCACTCTTTGTGGACCGAGAGGCAGCCTCTGATTCCCTCGCGTCTCCCCCCCATTCCAGGGGCTGGGAATGGGCTGGGACCCGTACGGGGCTACTGATCTGGGCACGGCCGTCTCGGACCTGTGTTTGTGCCTCTTCACCGCCCGCAGCATTCCTCCAGGGCGCTATCCGATCGAGCCAGAGTGTCGGTACGCCTCGTTAGCCACATTTTTGTACATACTCTGCACCCTGCTGGTCACCTTTGCGGTCAACGGCGTGCTCGCCTCGGGGACCCCTCAAATGCTCTATCGGACCATCAATGGGTCGGTTGCCCTGGCTTTTCTGGCCCTGGCCGTGTATTCCGTGAATAAATGGGCGTGGGTTTCCTCCTATGCTCTCAATGTCTTCGATTTCATTGGCCTCTTTTTGGTCCTGGCAGGCATGGAGTGGTACCACAGTCAGCCCGAGCCCGACACGGAGATGCTCACGCAGTTTTCGCTGGAGGATGGGGAATTTTTCTAGAAAGTCGAGAAGACCTTCGAGGACGCCGCTCCTCCGGCTATGCCCTGATAATGCATACAAAGAACAAAGTTTGTGGACTGGAAAAAGGCGGATGCACAGGGCTCTGAAGGAGCCTCCCATTTTTTCTTCGCTTGCACCACCGTCACGTTATGTTTTGAAATCTCCTTGGTAAAATCAAACTTCAAGCATTATTAATTTTTCCGCCGTGGACGTACCTCACTGTCTCCATCACGGTCAGCGTGTGGAGGGCAAATATATAGCATCCAATGACACTCCTTTCCTCATTCCAAAATTTAAAGAAAACCTGTATCGTTTGGTTTGTTCGCATTTTAAAATATGAGAGAGACACATCCACGATCGTCAAGGCAATCGAAGTCACACAAAAAGTGATTTGTTTGCCTCCTTAGGCCCTTTCCTCTTTCACGGCGATGCCAAATCCTCATACCCGGATTTAACGGCAGTTCAGGAACGGCTGAGCAGCGCCTTTTGTAGATAATTTTGTTGATATGCATGCATAATTTGGGGAAAATTATGGGTGCTTCAGAGGCAGCAGGCAAGAAAATCTCTCAACAAAACGTAAACACACTGGACCCCTGCAAGACTTTTGCGGATGTCGGTTCCGCCGTTTTTACGCGATAAGACCCACCCGATTCATGTGCTTCGCGTTGCTCCCCTTTTCATGTCCATGTACGGCAGGAAAATGGTGACCGTCATGGACGAAAGCACTTTTCTGCAGCTCTTCCAGCAGGAAGGAAGTGAGGATGGCATACCCGACTCTTTCCTGTTTGCAGCTGCGCATGCGGCCGATCATCAAGCTCTGATAGGTCTCCTCAACTCCCTTGCTGCCGATGGCCTGTTGGAACTCACCTCCCGGGCCAGCACGTTCCTCGAACTCACTGAGGAAGGGAAGAAAGTGCTTGCCGACGGTTCCCCCGAAGCCAAGGTGTTCGCTGCCATCAGTCCTACAGGGGAGGGCACTACTCAGGAGGCACTCTTGAAGGCCTTGGGAAAGGACTGCGTCAAGATCGGCATGGGGCCTTTGATGAAAGCCAAAGCGGTCCGAAAGGAAGGCGATAAACTCGTGCGGGCCGTGCCTGAATTCCAGGACGGGACTCAAGCCGTATTGCGGCAACTGACGGGCCAGGAAGGGAAGGAAGGACAGGCTCAAGGCCTGTCGGAGGAGGTGGTCAAGACGCTGCGGAAGCGGCAGCTCGTCACGCAGGTGAAGGCGTCGATGGGCACGATATAGGGAGGCTGAGAGGTGGGAGGGACTGTGGAAGGCCCTGGATTCCCGAGTAGACTTTGCCCACCTCACTCTCCCTCCCTTTCCCCTTATGCCTTGGGAGACAGGTCACTCGAAAATCGTTTTCCGTCCGTCGCGGGCCGCATTTCGCCCTCCAACGGACCAAAAAAGCGGCCGAGCTGACTAAGGAGATGCTTGACTCCGGGGAGTGGCGCACCACGGCCTTCAAAAGCTACAATTTCCAGACCCTTGGCGCCCCCGTCCAGGGCGGTTATTTCCATCCCTTGTTGAAAGTGCGTGCCCGCGGACCGCCCCTCTCTTTCTCTCTCCCTCCCGCCCTCCCTCCCTTCCTCGTCCCCACAGCCATGTCTCCTCCCGACCTGACATCCTTGATCATGTGCTCACAAGGTGGAGACCATAGAAA
>NW_005803365.1:13454-17068 GCF_000240725.1 Microchloropsis gaditana
TCGGAAAGTGGGGAGGTAAATATGGAAATGCGTCAATCGCTGCACCTCATTCAAGTCTGAGCGTCTACATTCTGCATGACACCGCTTCCGTTGAGACCTCAGCCCCAGCGTTATTTCCCCTCAAACAAAACGTGACACGTACTTCTCTTTCTTGGAAAGGTGCCATTGAGACAGGGGGTTGTCTGTCCCTTGGAACTCTTCTAGGAACAGGGCCTTCCCCAGAATGCTCACAGGCGTGAAGGCGGCGAGGATCACTGGTAGGAAAGAGGACGCTGTGGGGTTGAGAAGGAAGGGGAAGAAATCGATGTTTGTGGAGGAAGAGTGGGCTGGGGGGCTGGGATGAGGCGAGAACCGGCAAAAGCAGGCGGAGATGCTGTGATGAGAGGTGACGTACGGACGCAATCAAAGCACTTACCAAGACGCATGATGCCACGATGCAGAAGGAGTCGATCAACCTAGGAAGCGGTAATGACAGACCGCAAACGGCGCCTGTGGTGTGACGAGGGACAAACGACTCCACTGACTGGTGTATTAACTGCCTTCCTCGCCTTCCAGAACGAAAAAAGCAGGTCGCGAGACGAACACGCAACTCAGCACCAAAAGCACTACACTCCTTCGAGCAAACACCGACGGAAACACACAGAGAGGATTTCCACGAGTGCAAGGGGAGACTGGGCAGCAGGCACCATTCGTTGTCATGGTTTCGTTCGTGTTCTTCAGGTGGTATTGGCCTGAGGAATAACAGGACTTGGCGAAAGGGAAGGCCCAGCGAATGCGACGGCGAGGCTAGATTCAAGGAAGGAAAAACAAAATAATTCCGACAAACAGCACGCAGGAAGGACGCTGTATGCATTTCTGGTAGGGTTTGACTTGTCGTAATTCTTGTCATGGACCCTTTGACTTACGTGAAATAATTTCATGAGAAAAAATGCGTCAAAAAACGTGGCATGTATTATGCCAGGGGGGGCAGGGGATGAAGGTGTACCACCCACGTACACTCCTGACCAAGATTAACACATCGAAAAAGGATCGATGGGGGCAAGGGGGTGTCACAGGTCGACATAGTTTCTCCACAAAATGATGGTGTAACATGGTCTTCCACGATATGAAAGGTTTTGGCCCCGTATCTCGAACGACCCGGATGACTTGCTCGTGTGGAACAAATGGGCCCACCAGAAATGTGCGTCGAGTATTGCGGAGGAAAATACGATTTAATTTCGTAAAACACATGCTTTACTACTATGCATGGAAGTAAAACTGCTGCAGAGGGGTCAAAAGTAGCGGAATCCTGGCGTGATAGCCGCTGCCGGAAGGGAAAGACACCGGGGATAAGGGTGAGAAGGCCGGAGGATGAAGGAAACGAGGACGCCATCAAAGAAATGGGGACGATCAAGAATGTGAAAATATGAAAAAGCCGCGTCTATCACTCGATTGCTGTGTTCTTTTTTCCGAACGAGGCATTTACAATGAGCATTCTCACTTCCTCAATCTCCTGGTCCCTGGCTGCCACCACCTCCCATTTTCATGCCTCGTCCTCCGCTTGGATAAAAGGGTTTGCTATCTCTTCCGTCCCTTCCACAGGACTGATCAAGGATACCTGCGTGCCGCGACAGATGACCAATCCGAGCTCCCTGGTCTCGTCTGTGAGACGGTACGGATCCAGGGGGTCTAAAGGGGCGATGAAGTGAGGAAAAGCGGAGGAGGGGAAGAGGGAAAAAAAAAACAGGGAATAAAGGGGGAAGGGTGGGGTCGATGACGCGCGCATGGGGAGGGAATGCGGGGAGGGATGGGAGAGGAGAAAGGAAGGAGCGAAGGAGACACAGGGGCGACGGACGAGACGTAGATACGACAGAATAGAAAGAAGGAGGAGGGAATCCACAGAAAGAAAGGGAAGTGAAAAGGTCATGTGCCAGCCACCGGGGGAACGCACCTCGGAGAGTCTCCTTGCTCTCGTCCAGTACCAGATTGATGAGCTGATCGAACCCCCTCAGAATCCCCGTCACTAGGGAGGAGGACGTGGAGAATCGTGTGTCAATGGGCGCACATCCAAGACCTCCTACTATGCACGCCTCTCTTGCTTTCTCAGCACGGAGCGCTCCCATCGCTCTGCCAGACCTCCCTCGGCAAACCCTCACGTACCTTCCCGCCCGCCCTGGAACCGCACACAAACTGCTTTGTCCAAGTATTTGTTCAGATCAAGGACCGTGTCTTTTTTTGTTGCCTGCACAACGGGAAACATATACGTGGAAGGGTGGGAGAGAAGAGAGAGGGGAAAGGGAGGGAGTGAGGGAGGGAAGGAGGGACGGGTGGGAAAGGGGTCCGTGAAATGGAGGGCAGGCCTCAAAATCCTAAAAAGGATGCCAGATGTTATGAAAGACTTGAGGGGTTTCACGCGCGATTTGCGATGTCCTGGTGTCAAAACCATTCAAGCGTGAGGCTCCCCCCTAGTCGTCAATTATCTGTGGAAGCCTTCTTCCAATTTTTCCAGGCTAACGTCCGACCACGCCGCAACCAATACAAATAATGACGAATTCAGCTTTCATAATATTATGAGTGGCTAAAGCGGCACTGAAACCCAAAATTGTAGGTGGAACCGCCTCGCACGTTCCCTTCGCATATCTTCAAGGCACCCCAGCCGACTCACCATGCTGACCTCGAGCCCTCTGCCCTATTGGAAAACCTCAAGCCGTCAACACTCTGCCGCTACCTAAAATTCTGTGCTCACAAGGTGGAGACCATAGAAACAGTTTTTGAATGCATTAGAAGCGCGAGAAGTGGAGGGTGGTCAGAGCGGGCTCTCATCAGGTTTTACAATGCCGGGAGCTTCTCTCTAAATTTCTTCTCCAACGACTAAAACATTACGCTTTGGTAGATTCCGGCATCGAAATCACGTTCTCCTCTTTTTTTAATGTACTTTTTATGGCATTTAGATGCAAGGCACGGGGTAATTGATTGGTTTCGCCCAGTTTTCCACCCATCAGCCATAGTCAAGGTACCTCCCCCCCTCGTTTAGCACCACTCGCGCCAGGCGAGTGCTGAGTTAGGCGTTGGAAAGCCGCGGCAACAGCTCAGGGGCAAGGCAGGGCTGAGAGGGCAGCAAAGTGGCGATAGGCAGTGCGCGAACGGCAGCAGTAGGCTCGGGTATGTGGAAATCAGGGGTCATAGGGCGTGGCGGCATGTATGTGAGCGTTCTGGGAGGGCACCTGAGGCCCGAGGCGAAAAGAACTGAACCTTGGGAGTCCAACGTGTGACAAGGAGTGTGATGGGAGTCAGCAAGCTTCAAAATTGAGTAGTGGGGCGGAAAAGTCTCGACGAAAAGCCCTTCTGACGTAAAATTTATTTCGGTACAAAAGGGGAGGGCGCGTGGCCTGGGGGGGAAGCAAAAGCAAAGTCGTTAGCTCGCATCGGTCACGCGAATTCTAAAACACTGAAGGATGAGGGAATCCAGGGCGCTAGTGGGATCAAGGAGCCGACGGGGCGAGTACGGAGCCCTCTCGTTAGGGTGAGAAGTGAGGGGAAGAGGGAGGGAGGGAGGAAAGAGGGGAAAGAGGGAGGGAGGGAAGGAGGGAAGAAAAGAGGGAGGGAGGGAGGGAGGGAGGGAGAAAGAGAGGGAG
>NW_005803365.1:18212-18746 GCF_000240725.1 Microchloropsis gaditana
GGATCCCGATTTTTTTCTCTCAAGTCGGATGAAATTCGAAGCTGTGGGGGCCTTCCCTGTCTTGTTCTCTCCAGATTTTTTACTCTCTCTTCGCGTCTTTGACTACTTTGTCGTTCCTTTTCCCAGCCCATCCTCCTCTTCCCCGTCGTTCCATCCCTCCCTCTCTTCCTCCTTCCCTCCTTACTCAGCCTTCTTCCGGCCACGGGTACTGCGCCTCCCTTCCTGAACCTCCTCCTCCTCCTCCTCCTCATCCTCCTCATCCTCCTCATCCTCATCCTCATCCTCCTCCTCCTCCTCCTCTCCCTCCTTCTCCTCCTCCTCCCCTTTGGTCTCCTCCTTCCCTTCCTCCTCACGCTCCTCCTTCTTCCCGCCCTTGGGCCGCAGCAGGTAGAGGAAGGAGATGAGGAGAGCTAAGGCGGAGGTGAAGGCCGCCAGCGGCTGCTTCTTGGCCTGCCGGATGCCTTCTTCCACGAAGAGCTGAGGGAGGGAGGAAGGGAGGGAGGGACGGAGGGAGGGACGGAGGGAGGGAGGGAG
>NW_005803365.1:18789-18980 GCF_000240725.1 Microchloropsis gaditana
GAGGACAGAAGAAGGGGCCTCCTTAACTTTTTTGCTCGTCCATCCTCCTCAGAAACCCCGCTCTTTGAAGGAAAAAAATGCGCGAAAAGCAGGATAAGCCCAGAAACGGGGACGGAGGCTCTTACTTCCCATTCCTTCCCCTTCCTTTCTGATCTCTCCCTCCCTCCCGCCCAACCTCCCCCCCCTCCTTC
>NW_005803364.1:0-1301 GCF_000240725.1 Microchloropsis gaditana
ATAGGTGTATTTCTTCTCTTCCTGTCTCGAAGGAATGGCACCACGGGAGAGGGAAGCTGCGTGGCGGGAGGAAGCCGTTGGATAGTGTGTTGAAGCAAACTTAAGAGATTTTGCAGGGGTTGGGCAAGGCTGGGCTCCTGAAGAATCAGGGCCCTCCCCTCCGCCGACGCGACCAGGCCCGTGTAGAGATCAAAGAGGACGGGGCGGTACTTGAGGAGGGAGGGCAAGGTCCATGGCTGGGAGGGGAGGAAGGCGCGCGGGAGGGAGGGACTGAGGGAGGGGGAGAGGACGCGGCCGAGGCGCTGGAGGAAAGGTAGGTGCCCTCCCCGGTCCTGACAGAGGGAGGGGGGACGAAGGAAGCCATCGCGGCAGAGGCGACCGACGGCCTCCCAGTCCCACAGGCCCGGATCAGGGGTGTGGAGGACGCGGCTGCTGGCGAGGTCGGCCTGGAAGGAGGGGGAGGAGGGGGAGTCGAGGAAGGGAAGGAGGAGGAGGCTGTCTTCCTCCCCCTCCTCCCAGGGTCCTTCCTCGATGCGGAGGCAGGGGTGGAGATGGGGCGAGGGAGGATTGGAAGGACTTGGCGTCAGTCCTTTCGCCGCAAGGTATGGGCGGAGCTGCGCCCGGAGGCCCCAGGCTTCTTCTCGGAGGAAGCGGAGGAGGTTCGGGACGAGTGATGCGGATGGAGGGTGAGGAGGTTGGCCGGGTCCTGGTTCCTCTTGTTGGAAGGGCGGAGCGGGAGGATAAGAGGCAGCAAGAAGGAAAGATTCGCGCGAAGACGCCGAAGGGGGGGCAGGCCCGAGAGCAGGCGCAAATGCCCTCCCTGCTACGAGAAGGGAGGAGGAGGAGGAGGAAGAGGAAGAGGAAGAGGAGGAGGAGGAGGAGGGGAGGACGGAGGGTGGTCGGGGGGAGGAAAAACAGACAAGGGTCTCCCTCGGTCCATCCAGGCGGTGGAGCAAGGCTGAGGCCCGCAAGGCGAGGAGGCGCGTCTCGGTGGCCGAGAGGGCAGGGAAAGGATGCTTCCCCCCCTTCGGCCCTTCCACGCCCCCTGCCTGTGCCCGCCCGGTGCCTTCCTGTGTGGACGAGACGATCCCATCCCGCAGGCGGGCCAGGACCGGCATCTGCATGGCATCCAGACAACGATGGGGCGGGAGCAGGCACGGGAGGGTGTGGAAGAGGGTGACGAGGAGCGTGGCGGCCCGCCCCTGGGAGAGGTCTTTGCGAGGCCCGGCCAGAGAGAGCGTGCACAAAGCTGGGAGAAGGCCGGCGTCGAGGAGAAGGGCGAGAAGGAAGGCGGAAAAGCC
>NW_005803364.1:4635-5370 GCF_000240725.1 Microchloropsis gaditana
GTGTAGAGAAGATGGGGGAAGGTAAGAATAGAAAAAATGTGACGGTGGCTGCCGAGGTGGGTTCTGGGAGCGTAGGATGAAAATGAAAGCAATTGAAACATGCAGGGAGGCGGGGAAGGAGGGCAAGGGAGGGAGGGAAGAAGCAAATCGTAGCTCAGGCAAAGTTTCCGTTCTGGTCCCCTCGTTTCCCTCTTTCCCTTTGCTTTATGTGCACCCTCCTCCTCTTGGGAATCCGGCCTACCTCCCTTCCTCCTCCCTCCCCCCCTCCTCTTCCCTCGCCCTCGCCACCTCCCCCCACGCCTCGCTGGACGCCCAGTCCACGTGCGCGAAGAGCTCGCTGACGAATCTCCTCACCGGCACGTTGAACACGTACCTCCCCATCAACGACCGGACTCGCACGTAAAAACTTAAGGAGGTGAATTTTTCCCGGTAGCAGGGAATGGAGCGGAGCTGGATTAATTTCTGCTGCGCAGTCTTACGTGTGACGTAATTGCTCAGCTCCATGATGGATCCCAGGATCTCAGCTTCCACACGATCTTCTCCGGCTGTCCCTCCTTTGGGCCCTCCCTCCCTCCCTCCCTCCCTTCCTTCTTGTACCCCTCGTTGCCTCCTACCACCTGGTTGCTGTAACGCCGCTCCATTTCGCATTCCCCCTCCTTCTCCACCTCCCACTCCCGCTCCCTGTGCCCCTTCCTCCCTCCCTTCCACCCCGTCTCGGAGCCAAGCCCCCACATC
>NW_005803364.1:6235-8295 GCF_000240725.1 Microchloropsis gaditana
GCGTCCTCACCATGGAGGGCCGGAGCCGAGCCATGCGAGGAGGAGGAGTACCCGCTCGTCTTCCTCCTCCTCCTCCTCCTCCTCCTTCTCCTCCTTCTCCTCCTACAGCACACCGCAGCTCCTCGGCGAAGGTCCAGAGGGCAGGGCCTCCCTTCTCACTCTTCGCGCAATATTTCCACATTTTCCCTCCTCCTCTTCCCCTTTCCCCTCCCCCACCGCCCTGCCCCTGTCCCCGCCCCGGCCGACAGATGCACCAGTCCCGACCATGTTCCTCCGCCCCCTCCTCCCCTACGGACGCCATCGAGGGGCGAGGGGGGGAACGCGGCGCCGAGGAGGGGGCTCGGCGGCGGAAGAGCGAGGGAGAATGACTCCTGAGGAAGCTGTGAGCGACGGAGGAAAAAGGCGAGAGGCTGCGGGCGTGGTCCCGGGTGGAGGAGGGTGGGGTCGAGGGAGGGAAGGAGGGAGCGGGGGGCACCGCGGCGGTGGGCGCTTGGCTTCCGGGTCTCGTCTGGACGTGGAGACCTTGAAGGAGACGACCGTAGAAGGAAAGTTTATTCCCAGCTCCCACGCCCTTCTTGGTGTTGACTCCTGCGGGGGTGTTGGGCGCCTTCACGTCCGAGGGGGAGGGCGAGAGGTGCGGGGGAGGGGGAGGTGGAGGGGAGGAGGGAGGGAGGAGGAGGCCCGCTCGGTCCACCACGGCCTGACCGAGGCGAAGGGAGGCGCGGAGGGAGTGATGAGGAGGGAGGGGAAGGGGCGCGGGGAGGCCGGTGCCTGGGTCGAGGACTACGGCACGGAGGCGAAGGGACGGGTGTTTGTCGTCCCGGGAGGAGGATGGGGAGGAGGGAGGGAAGGAGGAAGGGAAGGAGGAAGGGAGAGGGTACCATTGTACATCCACGGAGGTGTCCACTGCGATGGGAAGCACCCGGGTCGATCCCCTGCCCTCCCTCCCTCCCTCCCTCCCTCCCCGGTCCTGAGTCGAACCAGAGGGCTCTCTCTCTCGGAAGACTTGCAGCTCCACTTCCCAGGGCAGCGCCAAGAGCGTCCGCAGGTCCCGGGCGGCCGACACAGGAGGAATCCGCCGCCTCTCTCCCTCCCTACCCCCTGCCCGCCTTCCGCCCTCCAAAAAGCCGGGCGGGACCTTGAGGACGATGGGAGGAGGGGAAGGAGGGAGGCAGGAGGCGGCTGGTGGAGGGGGAGGGGGGGGCTCCCGACGACAAATGGCAGAGATTGCGTTCACTAATTGCCGTTGAATTTCAAGCGCGTAACGGTCGAGCAGGCCGTTTAGCCCATTTGATCTCGGCTTCTGCCTTATCTGTGGCGTTTTGCTGTCCCCCTCCTCCTCCTCCTCCTCTTCCTCCTCCTCCCCTTCCTCCTCCTCCTCCTCCTCCTCCATCATCACCCGGATCCAGCCCGATGACTCCAAGAACCTCAGGCCCGCCTCACAGCCTAGAAAGGAGAGGAACAACGGCTCCAGCGCTTGGAAATACCGGCCGCTCCACGTCCCTCGACCAAGACCTCTCTTCCTCCGCGCCCCCTTACTCCCCGCCCCTCCGCCACGCCCTCCGCCGGGACCTCCCAAAGCACCGTCCGCATGCCTCCCCACGAAAGGGGGTGGCGAAAACCGGGCAAAATGGCGCGAGAGCACGGGCAGGTAGAAGCCAGGCTCCCGGTCCACAAGTTCCAGCAGCACGGCCAAGGCAGTGGTGGAGGCGTCCTCCCCCCAGAAGGTATGTACCTGCTGCACTAACACCCGCACGGCCCATATTTCCAACCCGCTGTCCTCCTCCTCCTCCTCCCCCTCCCCCTCCTCCTCCTCCTTCTCCACGTCCTCCCAGCGCCTCGCGCGGACGGGAGGCGCGAGCAGCAAGGTCCGGAGGACATTCACCGCCGTCAGTCGCAAAGAGGCGAAGGAGGCTTCCCCTTCCGAGCCCATCGCCATCCATACCTCCACCCAGTCCCTCCCCACGCCAGAGAGCGCCATGTCTCCCTGCCCGCCCTCATTCTTGGACCCAAAGGCCCAAGGGGGGAGGTGGACAGCTCCTCGCTGACTTGATGTTTGT
>NW_005803364.1:8591-12919 GCF_000240725.1 Microchloropsis gaditana
AGAGGTACCTCTGTCCCTATCTACCCGCGACGTGGGCAGGAAAGGTCAGGACGGTGGCGTGGAGGAAGCTCGCTTGGAGGCCCTTTCTGCCTACTACGACCATGCCGTCGAAAATGGCTGGGAAGGACTCATGCTGAAACGGCTCGACAGCCGTTACAGCAGTCAGGGGGGAGAAAACGGGGAGAAAATCAGTCGAGAGAAGGGTGGTTGGGTGAAATTGAAACCAGACTACGCCGAGGTGACGGACGAGATGGACTTGGTCCTGTTGGGGGGGTACTACAAGGACGGCGCACGGTGGAGGGGGTACCCCAGCCGCTTTCTTTTGGGTGTCTGGGCGGAGGGGAGGGAGGGGAAAGAGGGGGGGAAAGAGGGGGGAGGCACATGGGAGGGCATGAGGTTCCACACCTTTGCCAGGGTGGCGACTGGGCTCAACACCTGGGAGCGGGAGGAGCTCCAGAACCTTTTAAAGGCGCACTGGATCGAAGGCGGCCCCGGGAGGGAATTTCCTCCTTGGATCATGCCCTGGAAGACGGCTACCGTCGACATTCCAGCCCTGTGGCTGGACGTGCGACACGCACCGATGGTGGTGATGTCGGTCAAAGGGGCGGAGATGGTGCCGAGTCGGTCGTACTCGGTGGAATGGACGCTCCGCTTTCCCCGAATCACCCGGCTTCGGCCCGACAAGGCGCTGGCAGGGGTCATGACCGTGCAAGAACTACAGGCCTTGCGGGAGCGACCGGGCGGGTTGTGGGGGAGACAGGACGGCCACGCGGCAAAGGGCGGGGAGAAACGGGGCCGGGGCCAGGGGAAGGAGGGAGGGAGGAAGAGGAGGGCGAGGTGGGTGCCGGTGTCGGCTTATGCGAACCCAGGGGGCATGGTGGAGGCGGAGGTGAAGGGGTCTCTGTTTGCTGGTATGAAAATCTGTCTCTATGGAAGTAAATTCACGACGAGGCTTCCCAATGCCCGGGCAATCGTGGGCTTAGAGGAGGGCGGGAAGGAGGGCGGGAAGGAGGGCGTGAGGGAAAGCGGGAAGGAGGGCGTGAGGGAAAGCGGGAAGGAGGGTTGGTTTTCGCTCGAGGAGCTGCATCGTGTGATCGTGGAGCAAGGGGGGCAAGCCAGCACGAATCTGATGGAAATAGAGAAGGGTCCGTGGGATGGTGGTGAGGGAGGGGAGGAGGAAGCAGGTGGCGTGGAAGGAGGGCGAGGAGGCGACCCGGCGGTCACGTCCGAGGGCAATCGCCACCCCAACCCACCCTTTGTCTCCCCAGTATACGGAATGGACATCCAAAGGTCCCCCTCGCCAGGCATAAGCAAGTCGCCGCCACAGCCCCGGCGGTACGAGCAAGATGTGTTGCTCGTCCCCGCCGGTCGCCCGTGCCTGAGGACCCAAGCCGCGATGCGGGAGGCGCGCATCGACATCCTGGTCGTGGACTGGATGGTGGAGTGCCTTGGGGCCGGCCGACGGATCGAACCTCGGTACGAGCACTACGTGGGCATGGCCCGTGGGACCCGGCGACGGATGGAAGGTCTTGTGGACGGGTTTGGAGACCCCTGGATTCCGAGGGAGGGAAGCAGGTTGGAGGAGGTCTTTGCCCGGATGCCCTCCCTCTCTCCCTCGCGTGGTCCTTCCCTGTCTGGGGCCTGGCGGTGCCATGTACGCGAAGGGGCGTGGGGGGACGACGAGGATGCCATCCTCCGGGGGGTAGTGCCCTTTTATTCGCCGCGTCAAATCATTTATGCCGATCGCTACGCAGACTGCGGACGTGTGCTTCCGCCAGTCGGGGAGGAAGACGACGAAGAAGCGACGGATGACAAGGAAGTAGGGACAAGAGAAGCCAAAGGACGAAAAAGGCACGCTTTGCCCTTCACCACCTTGGATGCGGCAGTAATCCTGCTCCGACTGCATGGCGCGAAAATCTCCTCCTCTTTGCATGCCAACGTGACCCACGTCCTTGTGGACCGAGAGGAGCGACGACGGTATTCCTTGATTTTGGCGCGAAAACGAGAATTGCGTCGAGGGCCTCATTATGCCTGTGAGAAATGGGTGGTGGATGTCGAGTGGGTGAAGGCCAGCCTGAAAGCAGGGCGCTTGCTCGATCTACAGGAGGGTGGGATAGAGGAATGCGAGGAAGGGTGTCAGCGGTATGTGGTCTCAGACCAGGAATTAAAGGAAGGAGCGGGCATGGAGTAGGGAGTGAGAACGTGGATGGAACAAACAGGAGAGTTTGTTCAGAGGAGGTATTAGTGAGAATGTCCGAGAAGAAAAGATGCGGTTGGTGATTTGAGCAATAATTACGATTGTAGTTTTAAATTTGAGGCGTCAGAATGTTAACGCGATGGTGATAGCGCTTTAAAGGAATTTTACAAATGTAAAAACGAAAGTAATTGTGTAACACACGATACCTGGACAGCCGTGACGCGGAGATCCCATGTGTACGACATAGGAGAGCAAACACCAATTAATTGAGTTCGAAAAGTAAAAAAGGTTTCTTTCTCGTGATTAATCCTCTCTCTTAAAGCGGAGAAGCGGGCCCCAAAAATAAAAAGAAGGGGGAAAAAAAATCAGAAAAAAAAAGCGAGAGCGGGCGGCGGAACACTTGAAGCACTGTCGAAGCTTGCAGCCACAGCATAACTACCGATGGGCAGGTATTTCTTTCGTCCAACATCTTGTTCGGTTCAGACGGCTTGAAGAGAGCATGTGGAAATTATGCAGGTTGCATGACAGGATCATAGAGAATGATGGCATCGGTATTAGTTTGTTGTTTGGCGTGTAATCAAGCCCAGCTTGTAGCGGTCTCATTCCCACTTCGTTTTTCATCACAAGGTAACATGAGCACTCACCACCATCTACAAAGCGGCCGTCGACGCCTCAGCAGTCATCATTCTCTTGATGCGGCGGATGATTATGTAGCTGGGTATGCCATCTTGGGGAGTGCGAGCATTGCACGTAAATTGTGGAAAGCGATGTTCATGAGCGGCAACTCTCGTGTCGTCTGTGTTGCGTCACGAGACACCGCACGCGCGCAAGCATTCATCGACGAATGCCAAGCATTGCTGCCTTTTCCTCAAGCACCTGAAGCTGTGGAGGGTTATGAAGCGGCGTTGGCCAGGGACGACGTCCAATGCGTGTATATCCCCTTACCGACCGCGCTTCGGAAGGAATGGGTGCTAAAAGCAGCGGCGAGTGGCAAGCACGTACTGGTCGAAAAACCAGTGGGTCTGAACACGGAGGACGTACAAGAAATGATCCAGGCGTGCATCAAGGTATGTATAGCGAAAAAAATGACGCAGGAGGCAGATAAGCCCTACTGAGCAAGGCCGATTGAGACGGTGCATGCGATCTCCATTTGGTCGCCTCTCTTACCCCCGCCCCGTACGCATTTTCCTTCACCTCCAGCACAATGTCCACCTGATGGACGGGGTCATGTTCATGCATTCGGCGCGCTTGCAGCTCCTGCAGAAAACCTTGCCAAGTCTGGGGCCCCTGCATCGTATCAACAGCGAATTCTGCTTCAAAGCCAACGAGGCCTTCTTTCAGAGCAACATCCGATGCTCCAGTGCCACGGAGCCGCTGGGTTGTCTAGGAGATCTGGGGTATGTGGCGTGGGGGGGGGAAGCGACGTGGTTATCACGGCCAGCGTCGTCCTTCTCGAATTGCAAAGCCCCGCCGCAATAGTCATATCCTGAGCCCTCCTTGCCCTCCCCCTCCTTCTCTTCCTCCCCCTCCTTCCCTTCCTCCCCCGGTCCAGATGGTACAACATCCGCTTGACCCTGTGGGCTATGAATTGGTACCTCCCTGTCCGTGCTCGTGGCTGCGTGCTGAAAGAGAACGCCGACGGTGTCCCCTACGAGTTTTCGGGCGAGCTGCTCTTCGAGTCTGGGTGCTCCGCCACTTTCTTCTGTTCCTTTCTCACGCACGAGACGCAATTGGCGGTACGTGCGTTCAGGGCGGGCGTGGATCTAGGTCGATGGATAGGGGGATGGATCGATACATCGAGAGATCCTGAATGGCGTTCCTGATTTAAGAGGAACGGGTGTTGCCAGAAGCTTCCTTGGCTCCTCGCTGACTTGATGTTTGTCGCGCCTCCCACATGTCTGCCCTCCCTCCCTCCCTCCCTCCCTCCCTTTCTTCCTTCCTTCCTTCCTTCCTTCCTGGCACTGCGCAGGTCCTGAACGGGGAGGAAGCCTCGGTGCAGTACTCGGACTTCGTCCTCCCGCTGCCAGGGCGCTACCTCTACTTCGACGTCAATCACCAGAGCTACCAGCAAGAAGGACTCGATCAGGTCACCAGGGAGGGAAGGAGGGAGGGAGAGAGGGAGGGAGGGAGG
>NW_005803364.1:13174-16567 GCF_000240725.1 Microchloropsis gaditana
GGGAGCATTGACCGTAGGATGCGACAAAGGCATTTATTTCGAGTGCTGGACGCTGGAACACTTCTCCGCGGGCATCCGAGTCATGCGTGCTGTGCGGGAAGAAATGACAGGCATGTTGAATGCAAAGGCAAAAAGTTGCAACTCATTGACATTATCAATGTATCGAGGAGGGTATCGGTGGAATTAGAAGTGAGCTAGACGAAATGCTGCGTGATAAAAGTCCTCCGGATGCGCGACCTCCTGCCTGCGGAAAGAAGCTTCGCCAAGACCGAACGCGTACGTCGCTCTTTGCAGCGTCCTTTTCTTTCCCACCCATGGTTGATCCCGGATCACAAGATGGGTGGGAACATTCTCGGATATCGCCATTGACGTGTCCTTTAGTTTGCTTTGGGTTTTGAGGTGTGTCCCTTGCTCTACATGACAAATTGAAAACTTCCGAACAAAAACTAGTATGCTGCTTTGGAAGAAAGGAAAGTTGAGATTGGCGGCCTTCTCGTTTTCTAATGGCATTTTACCGATGAAAGTCCAATACTAAGCACAGTCTAAAGACTTTATGTCTCAAGGGGGGCGTTCCATGCCGTATTCCGGCCACGCTAGCCTGAATAATGCGGCCTCTCAAAAATTCCCTTTAAGTGAGAGTCATCAAGAGGAACAGGAACGGGACGCAGCCACACGTCCTACGGAACTGACGCGGATGCAAACGGCAGCCAGAGAAGCTGAAGAGGAAGAATTGAGAAAAACAGGTAGAAATGAAGTACAGCAAGGAGGCACGGCATCACAAGTCAAAGCAGGGGCTGAGTACCTTGAAAAAGAGGTGAGTTTTTAATGAGAGACATCTTTCCCGTGACTTTGCTAGATCATAGAGCTTCGAATGCAAAGATCGACAGATATTTCTGGTATTTTTATCATTTCACATATCATGTGCAGCTCCACGATATAGAGCAATCAAAAGCGAAAGAGGTAACTGAAGGAGATGACTGAGGAAGAGGGATGTTTATGAAGGCAGCAAAGGTCCAGAAAGAAAGACTAGTTAAAATCCCTGAAATGAATGCGACATTTTGCGAAGAAGCCTTGCTATTACGATATTAATTCAATGTTCATTTATAGCTATACATCAGCTTGGGGCGTGCTGTTTGTTTTTTCAAAATAAAACATTGAGCTTGCGTTAAGTGCATGTAGTCGAGAAATATGCACTCTTTAAGCAATTGGCTAGACAGGCTCGCGTACTCGTGCTCAAGGCATAGATATCCGAGATTTATCCCTTACATGTATCCATAGTGGCTACATGCGCCCCCCATCTCCTTATATTCTTGTAACACTGTTGGGTAGTCTGCATTTCGTACTGATGTATCAAGGATTCATCTTTCTTCTTTTAAAAAAAAAGGTAACGCCACCCAGAGTGGAGGGGGGGGGAAGTGAAAATTGACAAATTATTAAATTATAAAGCTCGCAATGCTCCTCTTCGTGTTGGAAAAAATACTTTCTGTCGCGATAAGAAAGCTAAGCCCTTCCCACGTTACGTACCATCCTAGGTGGGGAGGTTAAAGGCGCGATTCAACTTCTAGGCCGCTTCCATTGATCTATAAATACACCATCTTTTGACTCCGCCTGCAGCAACAACGTGAACAAATCATATAGCTACCTTATTATTGACGTCCTCTTCCAAATTAAAGCCCTAGGTCGTGCAGAAGGCCGGCGTGCCATGGCGGGCATGTGGGCTTTAGACACGATGGCGCTGCCGTCGGTGAAAGACAACATGGAGGATGCCTCTCGATCGTCCGAAAACTTGACGGGAGTTGATCAACATGCGGCTGAATCGTATCCTACGGCTCCAAAGGCCATCGACCCTGTGGATACGAGGCAAAACTTCACGGAAGAGGCTTTGGTCAAGCTAGAAGCAGCCGCAAACTCGTTGCCTTTTGCCCACTTTTGTGACAAATGTGAGAAAGCAGCCCAAGCTAAGAGTGCACAGAAGAAGCGTTCCATTTTTTTCGACAAGGAACTAATATATCGGCTCCAGCGTGCCTCGCCTGGGCCCGTCTCCATCTTCCCAATTTTGCGTTTTTTGCTTCCCGAGACCGATCCACGGCAGGGACAGTTCAAGCTGAGGCACCGAACGATGGGAGATGTCATCGTAAAGACTTTGGGCTTGGCGACGAAATCTAAAGCGGCACTACGGATCATGAACTTCTCAATGCCGGAACAGTAAGTGGGGGCTGGGCTGGAGGAGGGCCACAGAGGGATGCATCCAGGGGGGGGGGGTAAATCGACGTGCGACGGCCCAGTCAGTGCATCATTACCTTCTATAACCTGTCTGCGAGTCTTCTAATCCTTGTCATCCTTTATTCTGCATCTTGGCGCGTTCTACTCTCTCTTGGCGGTACTGGTCCTCGTCTAACTATAGCCCTCCTTCCTCTTTCCCTCCTTCCGTTCTCCCGTCCTACCCTCGGTCCTTTCGCGCCATTTTTTTCGTACGCACCAAGTAACGGACCCAGGATGGGACCCAATGGTCGTATTTTGAATACATTGGGGGACTTTGGCAGCACCATTGAGGACGTGCTCGTTTCCCGCATCCGACAGGTACACTTTCCCCCTCCCTCCCTTTAGCCTTCCTTCTCGACTCCTTTTCTTCCAGCATACTCTGATTGATGCAATTGTTGTCACTTGTAAGCTAATCTTCCTTTCCTCCTTCTTTCCCCTTCCATTTGCCCTCTCTTTGCGCTTCCACCAGACTCCCTCTGACTTGTCTCTCCTGGAGGTCAACGAATGGCTGGACAAGCTGGTATCAGCCACGCCGCGTTCCCACGCCAAGCGGAAGGAGCGTGAAAGAGAAGAAATATTCACCCAGCTTTCCACCCTGTTGAACCCTCGGGAGATGAAATGGCTGGTAAGAGGGAGAGGAAGGGGCCGTGGAGCGGGTGGAAAGGCACGATAAGGACCGAAACATAGGATCGAGGAACGCCTTCTTGGCCCATGCCTGCCGGTCGCTGTAGTTCTAGCCGACCTTTTCACGGATATTGTTATGTTTCCCTTCCTTTCCCCCCTCGCCCCCGGCCGTATTCGGCTATTTTTACTCATTTTCTGCCAGATTCGGATCATTTTGGGCGACCTGAAGTGTGGGTTCAAGAAAGATTCGGTCCTCAAAGTGTTCGGCCAAGACGGGCCAGGGCGCCTGCAGAGAAGCTACGACCTGCGAAAAGTCTGCGCAGAGTATGCCGTCAAGTAGGGAGGGTGGAGGGAGGGCGGCGAGAGGGAAAGAGGGACCACGGGGAGGGCCAAGGATTTTTTGTGCACCACTTTCTTTCCTGCACGCATTTTCCTCGTCCCCGTCCCTTCCCTCCCTCCCTCCCTCCCTTCCTTTCTTCCTTCCTTCCTTCCTATCTCCCTCCATCT
>NW_005803364.1:18228-18957 GCF_000240725.1 Microchloropsis gaditana
TCCTCCTCCTCCTCTCCTCCCTCCTCCTCCGCATCGTCCGGCACGAATTCGTGCTCGAAACCGTCCTCCTCCCCTGCCTTCCCTTCTTCCTCCCCTTCCCTCCTTTCCTCCTCCCAGCGGATGCCAGGAGGGAGGTGTCGAGGCAGTGGTGGTCCGAGGGACGGTGCGAGTGGTGATGAGGACGGAAGGCGCGAAGCCTTGCGAGGGGAGGTTCTGCGCGCACGGGAGAGCTCGGGCGTTCGATCCTTCCTTCTTTCCCTCCCTTGGCCACCGCCCCCCTCCTCCCCTTTCCCCCGCTTCTCGTCTTTGTGGTCCGCCTCCCCCGGCAGAGTCTCCCGGCGCTTCCCTTGCCCTCGGCTCTCCTTCTCTTGCAATAGCCGGGCGAACGTCAACTCCTCAGGAGCAGGGCCGCGGAAGACGCGCTTCTTCGTGTTAAAGACCCCCTCCTCCTTCCCTCCTCCTCCTCCTCCTCCCTCCTCTCTTCCTTCCCCTCCCCTCCCCTTCTTGTCCCCTTTTCTACCCTTGGGCTCTGGCAGCGTTGAAGGCGAGGATGTCGGCAGCGAGGAACCAGCCCGGGAGGAGGAAGGGAGGGAGGAAGGGGGGGAGGAAGGGGGCGAGGGTTCCCCCATCCGGGAGAATCCCATTTCCAGGTCATTTCCTGCAAAGCCGTCGAACGTCATCGACTCCTCCCCCGTCCCTCCCCCTCCTCCCCTTCCTCCCTCCCTCCTT
>NW_005803363.1:0-1710 GCF_000240725.1 Microchloropsis gaditana
CCCGCCCTCCGTCTCCCCTTCCTCCCTCTCGCCCTCCCTCTTATCTCCCTGTCCCTCCGACCCCACCGCAGCCCACCCGTAAACGCTCTCTCCCCCTGTCCCGTTCCCTGCTGTATAGTCCCCTCCCTGAGCCATGAAACCCGGGATGATTCGATGGAAGACAGAGCCCTTGTAATGCAGCTTCTTTCCTAAGAGAGGAAGAGCGAGGCGGGGGTATGAGGGTCCTGGTCACATACCGAGATGGGGACAGATCCCCGCACCGACCCCCTGGAGGAGGATGTGTTTCCAAAAGCCATTCAACTTTCCCCCGTCAATCCACTCGGGAAAGAATAGTGTCTCCTTTTGTTGTCTCGAACATCGACTTCGGGCTCTGCTCTTTCTCCTCCATGACCACACACCGCGACACCCGCATGCTCGAATTTATGCTCACACTAACATTATTTTCATCCTCCAAGCCCTCTTGACCTTTTCCCCGCCTTACCTGAAAATTTGGATAAACCTTTCTCCCCGGTGCAAAGCGCCCGGAAGTTTTCACACGTTTGCGGCGTCACGTGATTGTAGAGGAGAAAGACGAGGCGGCCCTCCGGGACACCACCCACGCTCAGGTCAAAATACACGTAGGTGTCACCCAAAATTGCGGGTAGCGATTTTTTGTCATTTCGAAAGGATGACATTGCCAGCAACCCCCGCAGACGCCGAAAAACGTGCGTGTAAGGCTAGAAGCAGGGAGGGAGAGCGGGCTGTATAGGAAGGAGGGGGAGGAGGTTAAAAGCGTTATGGTTTCGGGCACACCCACATGAAAAGTGCCAAAGACTTCGAAAGATACGAAAAAGAGTGGCAGGATATGTAAACTTTATGCGTCGTTGGTTTGAATCAATACTAGTGTCGTGCATAACTCCCCCATAAGCTTCCATCACTGGCAGCGCCTCGCCAACAACCCACCAGCGTCGCCCCTCTCGCTAAGAAATGAGGAGAAATTAAACCATGACCCGTTCCCTTGTTGTCGCCGCTCATCGTCCGAGGGGCTGCTTGTATGTTCCCATCAATTCATTCACAGCGTACGCCCAAGCAGAGGGTGGCATGGACGCAGAGGCCATCGCAGCCCGCCTTCGGGTGTTGGAGGCGCGACGGACGTGCTTGCTAAAGGGTGCTAGTCAGCAAGCTGCCCCGGCAGCAGCAACAGCAACAGCGACCAAGGACAGCTTCACTCCTCCCTCAGCCGAAGCAGCCCAGACTACCATTCAGGCAGACTTGTGGAAGCTTGCTCAAGCCGTCGACGTGGCAGCTGAGGAGGAGGGAGGGGAGTGGGAAGCGTCGGGAAGTGCGACCTCCCCATCGGCGACGTCCTCCTCCCTCAGGAGCGCTACCTTCCTAGCCGGGACCCTTGCCCGCATCAGCACCCTGGCCGTCCTCCCTCCCTCCCTTCCGTCCCTCCACGCCCCCGACCCGAACCTGTTGCACCTCCTCGACCGCCACTTCCTCGCTTCCTCCCTCCTCCACCCTCTCCTGCGCGAGGAGACTCAGCGGAAAGCGAGTGCTGCCGCCCACTCCCCTCACTCCTCCTCCGCCCTCACTGCCTCCAGCCTCTTGCTCGGCGTGCTCTCCCGGCACCTGAAGAAGCAACGGCGTCGCCTACGCGCCCATGTCGTGACCGTCCTCCACCAAGAGGTCCTTTCCTCCCCGCCCTCCGCCCCGCCCTCCGCCCCGCCC
>NW_005803363.1:4411-5914 GCF_000240725.1 Microchloropsis gaditana
GAACGGCCTCCATGCGACAGGGGCGAACCCCCTCCGCCCCCACGGCCCGGGGAAAGGTGGCTATTCTCCGCAAACAAGTCCAACGAGCCCGAGCGACCCCGCTGCATGCTCTCAGGCTTTTCACGCTCTCCTTATCCCCTTGGTACCCGCAGTCCTCTCCTCATGCGCCCCTGTCCTCTCCTACTGCGGCGCTGCGTGATCCAGGGAAGAATGGGAGTGAGGAGGGAAAGTTCTCTCTGGATTACCACGAGTCTGGCGCCAGGACTTCCGTTTGCCTGTCTCCCAGTCGACATGCCCCATGCAAGAGTAGCCATTCTTTCCAGAAAGTGTGCTTGCCCGCGAGCAACCTGCCACCGTCTCCTTGGACAGAAGAAGGAGTCAACGCGTCCCCCCTACCAGCACCGGGGCTTGGGCCTCCGAGGCAGAACCCCACCACAAGCCCGTCGCGTCGACCAAAATCTGCTTTCAAGGGCATTGCTCACAACAATGCGTCCGCGCATGAGTGCCTTCGGATCATGCACGATATGCTCGAATCTGTAAAGGCAATCAGTGAAGGTGCAACGCCTCATCTTCAAGGACTCACACGGCATTTTATGACCCCAGCATCACGCTCTCCCCGTCGCCGGGATCGTCACAGGCGAGGCCGTCTGGATCAGTTCCCCCCTTTCCTTGATGCGGGGCCGCCGCCACGCTGTGACGGAAGCTACGACCACAGGATAAAGAGCCTCTCACATGTGTGACCGTCCCTGACGTTGTCCTGGGGCGGTGTGCGAGGAAGTGCAAGTTTCTAAGCCGGGAAAAGACGACGTCGGCTGGACGGTCCAACCCCGGCGACGCATGCGTCGTTCATTTATGTGGCTTGGTTTAAAAAAAACAAATTAAGGGCCGTGGAAGCGCCCGCACATGGTGGCTTTGGTGCTGTTGGGGCGTTATTGTATGTATGTATATTGATTATTAAGCTTTATTTCACGGGACGCGCAATCCGCTCTGTATGTTACCCCAAAAGCTCTCCCTTCTGCTAACTCGCTCTCCCATCTCTCCACGTCTTGCACACAGACTTCTCTTCGGTCGCCCCCTTTACGCCGTCAACATGAAACTCCTCTTTACCTTCTTTGCTCTGGGCATGGCAAGTACCTCCGCCTTTCTGGCCCCGCGCCTCGCTGTCCCTTCTGCTTTGTCGAGCCAAGCGCGGTAAGTCTTCTCCCTCCCGAAATCGATGGGGGAACGGATCGACAGGGTACTCCCCGATGTCCGAGCCATCAGCTTGCCTGCAGCATGTAAAGCGAATTCGACGTGGGATGGGTGCGCACGTGCTCCCTTCTCCTTTATTTGCTGGGATGGAGCACGTGGCTCGCATTCTCTTCTCTCCCCCCCACGCTCCCCCCCCTTCCCGCACGGGCTTCGCCTCATTCGGACCCTCCCTACGACCTCCACCCAACCTGCATCACTTTTTCCTCCCCTTCTTTCCCCTTCCTTTCGAACAGCTCCTCCCCCTCCTCCCTG
>NW_005803363.1:5924-6041 GCF_000240725.1 Microchloropsis gaditana
GGCATATTAAGGTGACGCCCATGGCATCTCAAGGTGGAGACAAGAAGTGAAAGCAACCGCCAGAGGGAAGGACCTGCCCGGTCCACAAAACAACAGAACCTTACCTCCTCCGACGTC
>NW_005803363.1:8355-8496 GCF_000240725.1 Microchloropsis gaditana
GGAAGATGCCGCGGGCGGGAGTCCGTTGGTAGCCGGAGGTGACGCGGCGGAGGAGGAGGTTGGATAAAGCGTGGTAGGTGGAGAAGTAGAAGAAGGTGGCGAAGTAGAGGGGCAGAGGTACGTCGTTAAGGCGGAGGGAGG
>NW_005803363.1:8564-9631 GCF_000240725.1 Microchloropsis gaditana
AGGGGTAGAAAAAGAGGGGGAGGCAGAGGGTAGTGCAAACAAGCATGTAGGTGTGAGCAGTGAAGGTTTCGTACAGTTGGCCCGCGATGATGACGGCGAACACGCCCATCCAGACGGGAGAGTACGCTAGCACGAAACGCTCGTATGCGCCTGGGAAAGTGATTATGGTTGGGAAAGGGTGAGAGAGTGGTGAGAGGGTCAAGTGCAAGCACCAGCGCATCTTCCTTTTCGATCCTCCCAAAGCAAGAGTAAAGATATGACTTGATGGAAAGAGTTTCTTTCAATTTTGACAGGCTCTTGATGGGGTAGCGAAGGATCGCCTACCTTTGTCTGTGTCGGCGGGGGGGAGCCAGCGGCCTCCGCCTTTGGCAGGGGTCAGGAAGACGAAGACAACCGAGAGTACAGCGAGTTGTCCGAGCAGGATAAGGGTCATGACCACCGTGATATCCGCGGTGTCATCCTTCGACGGAGGCGGAGGCGAAGGGGAAAAGACGTCCGAGACGCAAGACCAAGCCGCCCTGGCAGCATCTGCGATGGTGAAGGGGGAGGAGGTTGACCCGGAGGGAGGGGCTGCCTTGGAGGCCATGAGTCCGACCACAGAGTGAGCCGAGGGTGTTTCCTCACGTGAGACACCTGTGCTTGTAGAAGCAGATTCGGGGGCTGCGTTGTATGAGGCACGGCGCGCGCGTCACGCATTCTTGGGACGGGAGGTTGCCAGGTCTATGTCGTGTCTCTCAGCGAGCGTCGACTGCCAGACCTTCCCAGACATTCACAAGCCTCCCATGCCTGCGTTCGCATCCTTCACACAGCATTGACGGCCTCTTCCCATCGGTTGGGTCGTTTTGTTGTGGCGCTCGAAACTTGCCACTTTTTCATGTTAGCTGCTGCGCTGGTCATCTCCCTCAGCGTGCTTCAACTTTCAGCCCTACCACTGGGAGCTTCCCCTCGGGCGCTTTTTCTGGCCGAATTTCCCCGCACTTCTGTGCATTCCCTCGCAAATTCTCACAATAAAAAGGCCTGTGGAACTGCTTCGATGCCCTTTTCTGCTTCAAACCCTTCTCCTCCGC
>NW_005803363.1:11833-13879 GCF_000240725.1 Microchloropsis gaditana
TTAAGGTGACTACAAGTAGTAATGGGACCACCTCGGTGGGGGCTGGCGGGGACCGACCTTCGCCTCCCCGATGTGCTGGCCGGTGATGATCACGTTCGCGCCAAATTTCCGGCATTTGTCAACCTTGGCGAGGGGGGCGACCACGGGCATGAAGACGGAGACGGGGATGCCGAGCTGTGCCCCGTGCCAGGAGAGGGCGAGGGCGTGGTTGCCCGCCGAGGCCGCCATCACGCCCCGCTTTTTCTGAGGGGACGGTTGGGGGAAATGCCCGAGGGGGTGTGAGGAGAGGCGGAACAAGGAGGAGGGGAGGGAGGGAGAGGGAGAGGGACCACGTACTTCTTCCTCGGTAAGAAGGAGGAGGGCGTTTCTGGCTCCTCGTTCTTTGAAGGAGCCCGTGAACTGGGAGAACTCCGTCTTCACGTATAAATTCGTGTTGCAGATGTCCGAGAGGAAATGCGACTAAGGGGGAAGGGAAGGAAAAGCCGAAAATCGGCAGAAGAGAGAAGAAGAGAGAAATGAATGGAAACCCCAACCACGGAGCGTAATGCGTCTGCTGAATAGTGTCCGGAAAGTGTTGAAACGGCAGGCGGTAGCATGGCATGGAGGGCTCGCTTGGGCATCTCCTCCTACCTTGTAGCAGGGCGTGCGAAGAATGCCGTTACGGATGCGGAACATAGCCGTGGACACGTCCTCGAAGGTGACGGGCGGGACATCGTCGAAATGCGGCGTGGAGGACTGAAAGATATGCGCGGAGCGGCAAGATGAGGGAGGGTTCAGGGGGAGGGGTGAGGTCGTAGATGGTCGGGGTCGGACAGATCCTGTCTCACTTCTTCCCACGCACCTCGGCCGATGCGAAGCCTTGCGCCGGCACATTACCAGAAAGTTTGGAGGCAGCCGCAGGATGGGTGGTGGAGAGAACGTAGTAAGGCCGCGCATTCGTGGCGGAAACGGTGCAAAGGGCATTGTGGACGCCTCGTCCCAGGCGGGGGAAGCGGTTCAGCATTCTGCCCGAGGTCGTATGTGTTCCGTGAGAAAGGCGGCTCTGATCCCACTCCCTGTCTGGCAAATTGAAGGGATGATGACACGGGTGCCAGTGTCGGGCATCAGACATTGCATCTCCTTCCACGTGCAGGCGTCCGGAAATGGTGCTACTAGCCCCAAGGACTCGGCAAGAAATCTAGGAAAACGTGCACCTGCACCGAGGGCGGCATACAAGATCGCGTGTCGCAGGTCGTGGGCGATGCGGCCCATGCTCACGGCGACTTCACGGCGGGGTTAAAGGGAAGCACACGCGTGACACGCACCCGGTGAGACGCTGGCAGGTGTGGTACACCAATAGCTGCACTTGTTTTTATATTTTTACAAGGTTTTCACTCAGCGGCTTCCCGCGTCACAGTCCGAAACAGCCAACTTCCTCACTCCTCCCCCCCTTCCGTCTCCGGTCGAGGCCCCTCCGCACTCGCCTTATCCATTCTTTGAAAATCTCTTTCCATTCCTCCTTCTAAAAAGATCGTGTTGGACACTACCGTTTCTAAACGCGCCCACAAATGCATGGCATTCTCCAGGGACGCCCTGGCATCTAAATTACAGAGTTCCTGCTCCATGGGGCTGCGGGGAAGTACGCCCTCGGGTCGATCGCGGTCTTGGCGGGGGGATGGAAATGAGGAGGGGGAGTAGGAAAGAGATGAAGGGGCAGAGGCCGGGGCCGAAGCGACGCTTATCCTGCCACGCCCAGTCTCCTCCTTGTTAGCCCAGCCTGAAGCAGCTCCAGCATTTTCGCCACAGTCGGCGGCCGCGCTTGTCGGCAGGTGAGCCGCGGGACAAGACGCAGTCGTGGATGCAGGTGACGGGCTTCGGGCCAAGGCTTCAAGCCGACGGATCTCCCCCTGCACAGCCTCGAGCAGGCGTCGGTGTGGTCGGCCCAGGAGCATGAAGCTCTCTTCCTCAAGGAGCAGGCGGTCACGGAGGAGGCACCGGGCCAGGCGCCAGCCCGATGGGAGGGAGGGGGCGTGGGAGGCAACGTGGGAAAGAGGCTGTGGGAGATGG
>NW_005803363.1:13889-15226 GCF_000240725.1 Microchloropsis gaditana
GGGACTCACTGCATCCACAGAGGCGGCCCCCAGGCCGAGCCAGGGCTCTGCCCTGTAGGCGCGAAGAAGAGCGGTCTGCCCCGACAGGAGCCGGCTATGGTCCTCCAGAAAGGACTCGAGCAGGCCCCAGACGGCTGAGGTTTCACTGAGAGGCGTAGAGAAGTGGGAGGCGGAGAAAGAGGCGTAGATGGCCCGAAGCATCTGGTAGTGGATGCGCGTGAAGAGGTTCGCCTGGACGCGAGGGGAGAAGGTTGGATGGAAGAGCCGGGGAGGCGGACATGTCTTTATTGAGGGCTCACACGACTAAGAAATTAAGGACGCGTCGTTAGAATATGCGAACGAACCAGACTGCTTTGACAGAGAGAATGATGCAAGAATGTGCAATCATTTATTGAGGTTGCTAAGACGCAATCAATAAGAAAGAAGTAGAATTCAAGATCGAGGATACGTAACATCAAAGGTATACACACACCTTTTTGCTTCTAAAAAGAGCGCCGTAGTATAGTGTCTGAAGGCGCTGCTCCTCTTCATCGCCGGCCATACTCGCTTCGACGATCTGTCCGAGAGTATCAACGAGTTGCGTAAGCATAAGGAGGAATTCAGGTGAGAAGGAGGAAACCTCCTCCCACGACCATGCACTTAATCTTCCGCGACGCCCGGTGATTGGCTTTTGTGCACGACCCCATGCCGTGGCGTATCACACGCTAATAAGAGGGAACAGTGGGTAGAGCAATGAAAGCTTAAGCCTCAGGATTTTATATTTTTCACTTTCCTGTCACACCGGTGCGAAGGAGGGCAAAGAAGCTCTGCCTGAGCTATCGTTCGCAATGATGTGAATGACACCAGGAAAAATCAAACCCTGGAAATAACGCCACAGGTCACGCCACAGCAAAAATATGCTTGAATATGAAGCCCACGAAACACCAGCAACATGCTTGTGGTTTAATTTCCTGGTGCGACGGCACCGCATGTGACCTCGCTGACTCGCCCAAACCCCTTCAACGCTCAGACACTCTGCTTTATAAACGTGACGACTCACCATGCCGCACACAGGCCCTCCCGTGACAACCACGGCGATGATGTGGCTGCCGCAGTCCTTCTGCTTGTTCTACCTGCTGCATGCACTCGCGGCCGCCATCGCCTGCGCCTCCTCCCCGCCTCTCCCCAGCAGCCCCTTGGTTCCTCCTCCCCCCAAACTGCCTCCTCCTTCCACGGCTCCCGCCCCTCTTTTCCCCTCCCATCCCTCGCTAAGCTGGTCCGACTGGCTTGCCTGCCAATGCATCCTCCATGAGTGGAAAGTCATCGTTGCATCTCGTCTCGACCCCTCCGAGTGCCCC
>NW_005803363.1:17297-18871 GCF_000240725.1 Microchloropsis gaditana
CTCCACCGCGTCCGCCGTCCGCTGATACCCAATCCAGGCGCCCAGGGGCACCACAAAGATCTCCCGCCGTTTTCCCCCCCCGCCCTTCACCCCCGACGCCCGGTTCGGGACCATCAGCATGTAGGCCGTGCCTGGAGCGCCTGCCAGTGGCTTTCCGTGGTACTGCAACGGGGTCGGGTAGGAGGAGGAGGTGGGCCCCCCCGAGGGCTTCCCTTCCTTCACCTGGGCGGCCCGCACGGCGGCCTTGTCTTCCAGAGTCCACCGCACACCAGCTCGCGGGGCGCGGGGTGGACGCTTGTTTCCTTTACCGGGCGCGGGCGGGGAGGGTTCGTCAGCGTCCGGGAGGATTTCTTCCTTCTCCTGATAGCAGTAGAAAGGGGCCTGGCCCCGGACAAACGGATCCTCCCCGTCGTCGAAACGGATGAGCTGGTGCAGCACCTCGCCGGGGGGTCCCAGCCGAATCAGGTCGAACTCCGTGCTGGTAGAGGAGCCCGACGGGGCCAGGCGGGGGTTGGTGCTGCCGCTGCCGTCCGGTGGAGTTGTTGCCATGGCGTCCCAGTGCCCGGGCGCGTGAGGCTGTGCTTGGAAGGAAGGGCAAGGGCGGGAGGCGTAATGGCGAGTGAGGGGTGCACCCAGACCTGCGACATAAGATTCAAGCCATAGCGTGTAGACGCCCTGGCCTTGCGCGTGTTGCTTGGTGCGCGCTGCCAGGAGGAAGAAGACGCCATCGGTCAAACGTGCTCGTTCTGAGGGAGGAGGTCGACAGGCGCGAGGGAAAGGCACACAGGCACCCAACAAACATGCGCCGTGCACGCAGTCATCACCGTGTGGCCACGTCGTACCACTCTTGACGCGATGTACTCGAGGCGTATGTGTCCTTACACTTACAAGTACAATACAAACGACGTCCTCGCTTTGGACGGCGGCTTTCGCCCGCGCGAGGCCCCGGTGCAAGGGTTGGGGCCGGGGGGGGTAAGTATACGTGCCAGGAAAATCAACAGCCTAGACTGCCGCTTTTATGCCTGCTTTTCTGCTTCAAAAGCACTCTCATTGAAAGCTGTGGCATCGATCGCAATTTCTCGACACGGATAGCTTTGTGCAGTGAACCCCGTGGGCGTTGTGAGGGTCGGCGACCGTCTGGCTCCCGTCCCTCCTGTCCCTGACAGAGACCCGCCTGCGCCCCCTGCCACCCTCCCGAGGCGTCAGACAGCCATGGAGCCGGCGGTGTCGAATATACACTCCTCTGCGTCTCCTTGGGTAAATAGAAGACAAGTCGCGGCGGGAACGGAAAGGGAGAGAACGCGAGGGCCCTTCAAGGACTCAGAAACGACGGACGCATTCGTGCTAATTTGCGTTGGCAGGCGCCTGAATACCATCGAGTCCTATTGCCATGGCCTTCTTGAAGGCTACATTCATTGTTTAAGACACAGATACGCACGCACACAAGTTGACGGTCGACCACTCAACCTATATACACCATGTCTCCTCGGAACCTCCCTCCGCGTCCCGGCTGATGCCCGTCCCCATACCTCCACCGCCCCCCCCTTCCCGCCACGACACACGCCCGCCACGTC
>NW_005803362.1:0-18848 GCF_000240725.1 Microchloropsis gaditana
CCCGGCACCCCCCGACCCGGACCAGCAGCAAATAAGCGTGGCGGGGGAGGCGGGACAAAACGGTGGATGGAAGGCAGAGGAGGGGCCGGTCTCAGCGATAAGAGAGGGGTCTCAAAAAGCAAGCGCGTTGCCGTCCAAGGAGGCTGCCGCGCCCAGCGAGAGGAACGCGAGTCTAGAGGAGGGTGTGGAGAAATTAAAGATATAGGGGCGAAGGAACTACGGGGCAGGTTGTATAGGAGCAGGCGACACGCATAAGAGCACGACGGAAACAGTGGCAGCGGTGTCAGGGAAAGAGACGAGGGAAAGCGCTGTTAAACTGTCTCTCATGTCGAAGCAGTGGACCGACGCGTCGAAGCCCTAAAGCGCTCATGCGCTCGCACGTACGCACATTTTTATCAGTACAGCTTTGGGCACTCTCGCGTTGATTTCCATCATGGTGAGAGGTGCAGCCCGATTTTGTGAGGAGAAAAGCACTGCTTTAGGTAACGGCGAGTCTTTGCGGGATGTGTCGGTGTGAGTGAGTCAAGGAAGGGCGGGAAAGCGGAGTGGGGTCAGGGCGTCAAGAATACATCGACGTATTCGATGGAGGCACGGTGGATCTGAGCGGAGTGTGTCCCTACAGGGCGCACTGTTGAGTAGGCAGAAATCTGATGGACGAGGCCTCGTGGCTTTCCCTTGTTTCAGGTATTGTGAGGGTGACGGCTTGCGGGAGAACTCGTGCTAAATATCGGCCTACGGTAAATTCTTTGAGCCCCGCAGATCGGCGTGGCACGGCAGACGTGGTGTTTACTTCGCATGGGGTACAAATTCTTTTCATTGAATGAGCGGGGGATTTAAGAGATTGACAAGACAAGCTATTAAAAATATGGAGAATGACTTGCTGGAAGGGAGCACATAAAAGAATAAGTCTGAGAAATGTTCGGTCATGCATTCGGCGCGACATGGTAGTAAGGTGACTCGATTTTCTTTCATTTTTTCTTCCAGCGAAATCAAGCCTAGAGGCTGACGTGTACGATACACCCTTTCCCGTATTGCACGGGAGCGTTAGCTGCGGCCTGGGCGGGGATGGGCCGCGCGGAGTCTGCCAACGCGCTCCTCATTACAAGCCCTTGTAAGCAAACTGCTACCCAGCATGCTCCTGCATGATAATCCATCCGATTATTTTTGGATATGCAAACTGCATGCATACGAAAGCAACATAAATTAAAAGTCAATGCGGGCGTGCACGTCACAGAAGTAGGGGGTCTAACCTCCTGCCATGTGGTCTTGGCAATGCAAGAAGGTGGTCATGGACATAGTAACATGTGCACGGATCTTTGTTTTCATTTATTCCTTTCTAAAGCTTAAACCTTTTATGTACAGCAGCATATCCGGCCCGGACACGAGCAGTCACGCTCAGGGGGCATGTCGCACACGAAGCAAAGCAACGAGATGGCCAAGACGACCATTCTAGGCCTTGTGCAACGCGGAGCAAGGCAGCAACAACGAGACTTGTGCCCATTGCGGGCGGCCAGACCCCGCAGACTTCAGCGTGATCGGTCCGTGTACGATCAGCTGGAGGAGAAAGGCTGGGGACCGGCTGCTTTCCATGCCGGGACGGTCTCCCATGGCCAGGAGTCTGCGGCCAAGCCTGAGAGCGGAGCCCATTCCTTGGCTTCTACCGCCGAGGTTTCCCATGAAAATGATCACAACGACGATGATGCTGCGACCACGAGCAGGGGACCAGAGAAAAAGCCGGTTAAAAGCAATCGCGAGGTGCACCTCACTCAGCGGGAGCAGCGTCATTTTGCTCGCCGGCACTTGCTCTGCCCCTCAGGGTACTGGCCCTCCCTCGCCACAGCACCGAAGGCTGCTGGTCTATGCATGAGCCAAAATAACTGCACATCTGAAGCGCGAAGTCGATCGTCGGCCGCCCTCCTTTTCAGGGACGGTGTCTGTCATTACGCCCCGCGTATGAGGGCATCGGGAGGATCCCGAGGGGTCGCGGGGAGGCAAGAAGCCCCAGCTCCGCGTCTGGAATGGCTTCCCTTCCACAGCGTTGCAGAACTCCCACGCGAGGTTGATGCCCCGGATGCCGACCCGGACGTTTCTCCGGTCCTGTTACGGGTGTGGGACGAGGCGGTAGTTCGGCAGTTTTCGGGCTTGAATGGGCCCGAAGGAGACGGTGCGAGGGGTGACGGAGGCTCGGACGGGCACAGTCAGAATGGGCTTGATGACAGTGGGGAGGGGATTCAAGGTGAAGTGAGGCAGGAGGAAGGGGGAGGGTCTCACCGCCTGAGGGAATCCGAGGTGCGGCTTCACGACCTGCTGGAGCTCTCTCTGGGCATGCTGACACCAGCGATGGAGGAGGGATCGAAGGAGGGGGATGGGTCCCTAGAGAACTGCCAGGAACCAAGGCGTTCGGGGCAGGCGGGAGGGGCGGAAGGGACGCAGCAGCGGCACCGAAGAGAGGCGACGCGGCGCCTGCGCGAGTGCATGGGCCGGGAGGTCGAGCGGATGGTGGACAAGCTCCTGGGGGACGTCCTCGCCGCTTGGGCGGAGCGAACGCGGGCGCATCGGTCGGACGAGGGCTACCTGGCCTGGCAGCGGTGTCTGCGGTCGGGGATCAAGCAGAGAGGGCGGGCGCCGGAGGAGATGGTGGGCGTTGCCAGCCAGAGCGTGGCCGTCGGGGACTGGCACGACGTGCTGGGAATGGTGGAGGAAAAGGCGCTGGTGGAGGCTGCAAGCAGGAAGGCGATGGCGCGGGAACGAGCGGCACAAGGGCGGGAGCTGCTGCAAGGGTCCCTGGAGGTCCTGAGGAGGAAGAAGGGAGCCCGGTCCCGGAAGCGGCCGATCTTGGAGGAGCACGCGAGGAAAGTGCTGGGGAGGTTGGAGCGTGAGGACGAAAAGGAGCGTGCAGAGAGGGGTGCCTTTGTCTTGGGACCGGTGCTGGATCCGGGGACGTTGGCGCGTGCGCGGGATCGACTGGAGCGTCTCTTCTGGGCTGGGGAGGGGGCCGCCTCGCTAGAGGAGAGCTTGTGAATGAGCAATCTGACGCTGACATGAAGCAAAAGTACCAAAATATAGAAAGTTTTCAGCCGTTTCATTTTTTAATCGAACAGGTTTGGTTATCCATTTGATGAGGTGCACCAAGCGTGCGCTTTACAAGAGGACCATGTACTAATTCACAACTTTCCACCCTTGATACCTCTACCGCAACGCCCGCCTCAAAAAGCGTTCGGCGTTCTTCGTCGTGACCTCTGCCAATACATTCCGCTCCATGCCCTTGACCTCGGCAACCACGTCACAGATGGTGTTCATGGCCCCGGGGACAGCCTCGCGGTCGTCCAGGTCCGACTCGAGCAACAGACTTTCCTTTGGCAGGATCGGCAACACTTGGCGTAGCTTTGCCTCAGCCGCTGGATAGCGCAGACATACAGCGGCTGAGAAGCCAAAAAAAACGCTTCCTTGCAGATGTTCTAGACGCAAAAAAGCGCCCGCCATATCGAGCGAACCTGTGTAAGAATGGAATGCCACTGAAGGGGGCAACTCGGCCGCGGACCGCCCTTTGAGCCACTCGTACACGATACCATATGCCCGTACACAATGCACCGAAACCGGTCTTCTTAGCTCAGCAGCAAGTTTCATTTGCAGCTCGAATATTTTTCGCTGCTCCTCCCAAGACTTCTTGCCCGACTCCCTCGCCTTGTCCAATCCGATCTCACCCACGATAAGGGTTGGATCCCGCTCCAAGGCTTCTTTTAAGCGCCCCTCCCACCCTGATTTCACACTCTGTGTTTTCCACGGGTGAATTCCCAAACCCACTGCTACTACCTCTTTGGTGTCTTGAGACACGTCCTGCAGGAGCGGCTTCTTCTCTTTTCGGTCTCTCCCTGAAATGGCCAGTAGACCTGACCAATCCGCTTCCTCAACGGCCATCAAGCAATACAAAGGATGAATATATTGATCAGCCGTTGAATTGTCGAAATCGTTCCCGCCTGAGGCCATTCTAGTAGGATTCCGGACATTATTTCCCCTTTTAGTATACGCTGGCGATGCTGCAACCTCACCATTCCCCCATCGGTGGATGTGGCAATGCGTGTCGACAAGGATCATGTGCTGTCGTTGCCGAAAGCATTGTGAGTTTTGAAAACCTCGATATATCAGCTGGGACCGAATGCCAGGCTGAACTCCCCTCGCGTACCTTTCCTGCGGGTCGGGGCCAGGAAGAACTCGCCTTGGGTGCCACGGCAAGATACCCGTCGCCGCACGCATTCGTCCCGCTTGCCCTGCAAAACTACCAACGATGGATGCCTCCCGTTCCTGACGCAAGAACTTCTTTCAATTTTGAAAGTGTGCAATATAGAAAACTCTGCAGCGGTGCGGTCGGCAGGCCGGGGGCGGGAAGTGTTTACCCACTCGTCTGCGCTTCACGCGCCTCCTCCCATCACAAGCAGGACTTACTCCCGAAGACAAGAAGTGAGTGCACGGTGCAGGCTTTTTCTTAGTCTCTCACACACCCTCTCCGACTCCTCAGCCTTACAGTTGCACATAGAAGTGACATTGTCTGCACGTGGGGCAGTATGGAGGACGAGCTCTATGACGAGTTCGGGAATTACATCGGCGGGGGCCTGGACGATAGCAGCGAGGAGGAGGAAGAGGAAGAGGAAGAGGAAGAGGAAGAAGATGGCATGAATGGCTTTGGGGACGAGGATGAAGGCGCAGATGGTATGGAAAGAGACGATGTTTTGGCAACGATGGAGGCGAACGGGGCGTCTAGCAGCATCGTGCTTCATGAAGACAAGAAGTACTACCCAGAGATGGAGGAGGTCTACCCGGGCGTGAACACCGTGGTGCTGGACGAGGATGCTCAAGGCTTGGACGAACCGATTATTCAACCCATTCGTCCCAAAAAGTTTTCCACACTTTTATCGGAAAAAGAACTGCCGCAGACGCGGTACACGCCCGAATTTTTGACCACGCTGATGGAGACCCCCACCCTCCTCCGCAATGTCTGCGTCATGGGGGCGTTGCACCACGGGAAAACCCTGCTCATGGATCTTCTCATCCAACAAACACAAGAAGCAGCCTGGGACCCGAGTAAGGAGGTTCGGTACACGGACACCCGCAAAGACGAGCAGGAGCGGGCGCTGAGCATCAAGTCCACGCCCGTGTCGTTGGTGCTGGAGGACACGCGAGGGAAGTCCTTTCTGCTCAACGTGCTCGACACCCCCGGCATGGTCAACTTCTCCGACGAAGTCAGTGCGGCCCTGCGAGCCTGTGATGGGGCGCTCTTAGTGGTGGATGCGGTGGAAGGAGTAATGATGCAGACAGAGCGCCTGATCAAGCAGGCCTTGAGGGAGCAATTAGCCCTCGTGCTCGTCATCAACAAGGTAGACCGTCTCATTTTGGAGCTCAAGCTCCCGCCTGCCGACGCCTACTACAAGCTTAAGCACACCATCGAGGAGGTGAATGCCTGCATCGAGCGGCACACGCCCAACGCCCTTGTCCGGCGCCCGCAGCGGCTTTCTCCGGCGCTAGGGAACGTGGCCTTCGCCTCCGCCGTGCACGGTTGGTGCTTCTCGCTGGGCTCGTTTGCCTCGCTCTATGCCTCGTATCACAAGCTTGGTGACCAGTTTGAGACCACGGAGTTTGCCAAGCGGCTCTGGGGCAACGCCTACTTGGACGAGGCCTCGAGGACCTTCCGGAAGCAGCCCCCGCACCCAGAGGCCGACCGCTCCTTCGTACAGTTCATCCTCGATCCCTTGTACAAAATATACTCGCATACCCTAGGCGAGGACGCCGCGGAGCTGACTGAGGTGATTCGAGAGCTGGGAGTGCGCGTGCGTCGGGAAGAACTGCACCTGGACCCAAAGCCCTTGCTGAAGCTCGTCCTCAGCAAGTTCCTGGGCCCCCCCACCGGCCTGGTCGACATGCTGGCCCGCCACGTCCCCTCCCCCGTCACCGCCGCGGCCGCCAAGGTGGAAGCTGTGTACACGGGTGCACAGGACTCGGAGGCGGCCCTGGCGATGAAACGCTGCGACCCGCGCGGCCCGCTGATGTTGCACGTGGTCAAGCTGTACTCCGCCCCCGACGGGGAGAGCTTCCAGTCCTTCGGGAGGGTCTACAGCGGGACCATCACTGCAGGGCAGCAGGTGCGGGTCCTGGGGGAGGCATACACTTTGGAGGACGAGGAGGACATGGCGGTGCGGGAAGTGAAGAGTCTGAGCATAGGGCAGGGCAGGTACAGGCTGGAGGTGAGCACGGCGCGCCCGGGCAATTGGGTCCTGCTGGAGGGGGTGGATGGGCCCATCAGCAAGACGGCGACCCTGATCGAGGCCAAAGGGAACGACGAGGCAGCCATTTTCAAGCCCCTTAAGTTCGATGTGGCGCCCGTTTTAAAGCTAGCGGTGGAGCCGTTGAACCCCGCGGAGCTTCCCAAGATGGTGGAGGCCCTGCGGAAGATACGGAAAAGCTACCCGGCGGCGCAAACGAAAGTGGAAGAATCCGGTGAGCACGTGATCTTGGGCACGGGGGAACTGTATTTGGACTGCATCATGCACGACCTCCGGCATCTGCACGCGAGCCTGGAGGTAAAGGTGGCGGACCCGGTCGTCTCGTTCTGCGAGACGGTGCGTGAGACCTCGTCCTTGCGCTGTTTCGCCGAGACGCCCAACAAGCAGAACCAGCTGCACATGATCGCCGAGCCTCTGGAAGCGGGCATCGCGCGCGACATCGAAGAAGGGGCGGTGTCGACGGACTGGGACAGGCGGGCGGTCGGGGACTTCTTCCACGCCAAGTACGGATGGGATCTCTTGACCGCCCGCAACATTTGGGCATTCGGGCCGGACGCGCAAGGGGCCAACGTCCTGATCAATGACACCATGCCGTCCGAGGTGGACCAACGGCTCTTGGACAACGTCAAGGACTCCATCGTCCAAGGTTTTCAGTGGGGGTGTCGCGAAGGCCCTCTTTGCGACGAGCCCATTCGGAACGTGAAGTTCAAAATTTTGGACGCAACGATTGCTCCCGAGCCCGTCCACCGCGGAGGGGGTCAGGTTATTCCCACGGCTCGCCGCGTCGCCTACTCGGCCTTCTTGCTGGCCACGCCCCAGTTAATGGAGCCCTATTTCAAGGTGGAAGTGCAGTGCCCGGCGGACTGTGTTGATGCCATCCATCTTGTCCTCCAACGGCGCCGAGGTCACGTGAAAGAAGACCGTCCGAAGCCAGGAACCCCTTTCTATACAGTCGAAGCCTTTCTCCCCGCGATCGACTCGTTTGGCTTTGAGACTGATCTGCGCGCGTACACGCAGGGGCAGGCCTTCTGCTCCCAGGTCTTTGACCATTGGAAAGAGGTGCCCGGAGATCCCTTGGACAGGGAGGTAGTCTTGCACCCACTCGAGCCTGCGCCGATCAATTCTTTGGCCCGTGATTTCATGGTCAAGACAAGGCGACGTAAGGGGTTGAGTGAAGACGTGATGATAAGCAAATATTTCGATGCAGAGCTCCTGCAGAGTCTTGCGAACCAACAGGCGGAGGCGGCGGCTTTGGAGATGGGTGGGGCTGGATTTGGAGGCTACTACTAATGGTGACCACAGGCAGAGATGGCAGCACTATAGAGAGAAGACATCTTTCAAAAAGTCAAAACGAGACAGTGAAGCCCAGAAACCGTCCTTGTTCCGTTACTCTTGCCACGTTTTGCTTTTCTGATTCGTGATACGGGGTGACATACGGTGTCGCGGACCATGAGGCTCTGAACCACTTACTTGACATCTCGGGCATGAGAATTAACGTGCATACTTTCGAACACGGAAAGAAGCGCGAGCCGTTGGTCATGAAAATCTCTTTTTAGCTTTAAAGGTCTCTTAAACGAAAGAGACTTTTGTCGTTTCTCAGCTTTCCCAATCCCGACTTTTTTCTTCACATCCCTGGCCTCGGATTAAAACACAACCATCTGGAAACTTATTACAAACAGAACCCATATAACACGCACTCACTCACGAGTGCTCATGAGCTGCTTCTTTATTGGGCTTGACGCACTGCCTTTATCTTGTTCTCTTTTTCCCACATCACGCTCGCTCGCATGTATTCTCAATCCCTGCCCACACGCTGGTACTGAAAAAATCAACACACAACCCTAGGGCTCGCTTTGCGGCCTGCTGCAAAGCTCTTTCACTTCTTCTTCCCGGCCGCGACGGGGGCGGGCTCCGGGGCGGCGTTGCGGTTTGCAAGGAAGGAAAGGAACATGTTGTAGCCAATCTGGACGCTGTTGATGTAGAGCAGTCGCTGGGAATTGGGGATGAATCGGAAGTTAATGGCGTGCGCGATGGGCCAGACTGTCCAAGAGCCCTTGACCGAAGCCCACAGGTCCTTCTCGATGCGATTCTTGATGCCTTCCAGGTTCTGCCCCTCGGTCAGACCCAGCCACCCGAAGAACATGGTTCCAAAGATCGGGTTCCACAGCAGCTGGTCGATGGCCACTTTGGAGGCGACGGTCACCGCGCTAGTGCCGGGCATCTTCCCGTCCAGGAAACCGTAGAAGTAGTGGCCGGTGGGGCCATGGACCAGGAGCCCGAAGAATGCAAGCTTGAGCAGGCGTTTCAGGTCCACGACTTCGGACTTGTCGATGAATTTCTGGGCGAGCAGATCCCCGACAGAGAAGCCCACGAAGGAAGTCAGGGCTTTCGTGAGCAGCGGCTGATCCTTGAGGAGCTGGTTGTACCCCTTCCACAGCAACTGCAACGGGTTCTCACCGCCCTTGTTGCCTTCCCCGCCGCCCCCGTCGCCCCCTCCACCGCCAGTGCCCTCACCATCACCACCGCCACCGATGATGATTCCTCCACCGTGACCTGTCTCAGGACGACGGCGCAACACGTCCTGGTAGAAGGGGCTGGCGCCCTCAAACATGGCATCGATCTTTCCCATCGTCGCCCCCGTCATCATGGACATTGAGGGTCCACGGACTGTGTTATTTTGTTGTCAAGTGTCCGAAGAGTTCGCTGTTACGTTTATGACTTATGCTTTCCGACGGAGGTATGCTTTCCGACAGATTGTTCTAATGTTCTCAGCGTGACACAAGGGTGACTTCTATGACAGCCTGTGGCTGCAGCGCGCATTTCATGACAAGAAAGCTGTCTTACGGGCATACAGGGAGACAACATCCCTCCCGGGCCTTAGCTCCATATAACATCGAAAATAAACGCACAGCGAATTCGACCTGCACGAGGTCCATAACGAGGTAGAACTGACCAGAGAATCCATTTTCGCCCCAAAAATGTCACACCAACCACACAACGATGAAATTCAACACTTACCGGCCTTGATAGCAGGACGTGTGGGGGCCATGAAGGCGGTAGCGCCCACAGCCAGCGTAGCGGTGAGGAGCTTGAACATGATACTTGATGTGCGACAAGGCGGATCTTTGAAGTCGGAAAAAGAAAAGAAAGATACATGGTGAGACAGAACCGGGGCCTGACACTCGCGATCATGATGGTATCCGTCTCGCGCACATCAATTCTTAAGTTTATAAGGGCATATTAAATTGATTGCTAGGAAGAGGGCAGCCGCGGTGTGAAAAGCAGAAAATGTGACACGCGCCCTCATAGCGATCTGCCAAGCGCTTCATCGACGGGACCATCGCGGGATATGTGTATATGTTATGTTGGTGAGGCTATCGGCGCATCTCGCCGAAGCGGCCAGGAGCCCCGCGAGACCATTCTGTGGCCACCTTCTTCGTTTTCGCAATCCCACCTTAGATCAGGGGTGCTGTTTTCATTGACGCACTCAGCTTTCTCGTGATAGGGTGAAAGAATATATTGTGCCATCTTCCTCAGGGGGATCTTTTCGCGGTCGACACGAATAAAAACGTTCCTCCGGACCTCGGACCATGGGGGAGGGGATAATTATGTCTCAAGAAACCAAAAAAAGATCAACCCTACTCTCTCCAATACAACAGAGGAAAGGAAAGCACGCCAACCACGTTCCTCATAGTAAACATGCATGAATGACGCGAGGATGGCTTTATATTTTGGGTCGGTGCTTGGCGAATATTATCCCCCGTTGTCCGTCTCTGTCCGTTTAAGACATGGACTCTGTCTCAGTGCGCTACCCCCGCTTATTTCGAGTTCATTGTGGAAAAAGAAAAATTTCACTTGAAAAAGACTGTAACTTGATCTCTACAAATTATTTCCTTGCTAAAATAAAGACGGGAAATATGCTTTTTCGAAAGACGTAATCCGTGGTACCCCGTAGGTTTGTCGAGAAAAGTGATTTTTCTGTGAGCGTATACCAGCTTTCTTCGTCAATTTATATTCAAGTCAAGAAGAAGACCTTAACCGAAACAAACTAGTTTCCACCACGCCGCCTACGCAGCTACCAAGTCGGGCTCCAAGTCGGGCTCCTGAGAGCTCGAGCTCGCTGACCGCGAAGGGCTTTCTTGAAGCAATGCACTCGCAGCGGTCTCGCAATGCACTGAACTTGTCGAGTGCGCGCGGCGTTGTGCCTCCTCATGGTACGGGAATCTGTATTTTTTCACCTGATCAAACGGCATGGCACATGCTCATAATTCCAAATGTGTCTGACTGTCGTCCCATTCTCAACATAACAACAACCTCCTCCCTTCGGACCTCGTTCAAGCGTGTATCATATTATCTTGCTTAACAATCTTCGACTGTAATGGGCCGCGAAGCAGCTAGACGAGATGTGTTGCGGTTTACTTCGCTTCTTCTACTTGGTATAGGTGGCGCAAACGCATTTTCACGGCCTCCAAAGACCTGCTCTCCTAGCATCTCGGTCTACCCGGCCCGACGTCCTTCCGATCACGCAACTTTCTTGCCTCTTCCGGCGGTGGCCAACCCCGCGGAAAAAGCTGCTGTCAATTCTGCAGTTGAACATGAGGGACAGCGCAAGCTCGCTCAAGACCTGGTGACCATTCAGGAATATTTGAACCGCGACCATAAAGATCTACTTTGCCGCTGGGCAAGAGCTTTCTGCCCTGTAGGGGACGAAATCAGCAAAGCCAATTTTTGGCGTGGCGATGCCATGACCATCTCAGACACACAATGTACGCAAGTTCGACTGGATGGCTTGGATTTGCGCGTGGCTGTCGCCGAACAAGGCATATTCGGTAAGCCGAAAATTAGGGAAGTCGACCAGTCCATCACCTTTTCGACACAGAGGATCCGCTCCAGGCCCGCGGACGTTATACGAGCCATGATAAGCATAGCCTCGACGATCGGTGACGAGGACTCGACCGCCAGCCTCTACAAGATCCCTGTGGACGACGGGAAGTGGGTGATCCCCAACAACCTGTACATGAACGGCGTGCCCTGGAAGCCGTTCACCAGGCAATTCTTCTATAATCGAATAGGTACGTCCCCCTTTGTTTCTGCTTTTTCATTTCGATTGCAGTGCCAACACTGCTCACGACGCCTGCTCTCTTCCAACGCCCTCGACACTCCCTCCCCCAGTCCGCGCCGTGGACGCGGCCATCAGAGACCCGTCCTTTCCGAACCGCATGGCCATCAAGTTCCTCACGCCGGAGAGCAATCCCGCCTTCGACACCTACCGGATCGGCACGATCTTGGAGCTGGTGCGAGAGCTGGCGTTCCACCAAGTGAGCTGCGGGAAGCGCGTCAAGCTCTGCGTGCAGCAGAAGATGGGGGAGGGGATCTTCAAGGGCCTGCCCATCTCTCTGAACGGGTGTCGCTTCATTTTGGAGAACATGGACTGGCAATCGAAGGAGGGGGAGGAGAAGGAAGGGGTGGTGGGGACGCAGATCCACTTCGGAGAGGTGGGCGAGCACGTGGTGGAGGAGGAGGACGACGTCTTCATCCTGATCGCCCCCCAGAACGTCGTGGGCGTCTCCATCATCCCCCTCCTCGAGGCTATGGCCCGCAAGGCAGGCGACCGTCCCTTCATTGTCCTGAACCCGAGCCTCAGGGACCGACCCAGCGCGGGCGACGTGATGCAAGTGCGTGGCCGGGAGGAGCGGATGGCCTTCGGCAAGACCTTCAAGACCGTCTTCGCTTTTGAGACCCAGCACGACAAGGGGATGTTCAAGATCAACGGTGCTGTAGGGAAGGCCGGGCACGACCAGCCCTGGATCCGCTACGTGCTGATAGACAACCAGGAGGGGCTCCAGAATGTGAATAACCGCAGGGAGGTCTACGAGCCCGTCCAGGTCACTGAGCGGGAACCGGCAGACTAGGCGCAAAGGGAGGGCAAGGGGAAGCAAAGGGGCTATTGTGACGAGAACGAGATATCCTCCAGCTTTCGTTCGAGTTGTATCATTTCTTTCGTTGAGTGAGGTCAGCCTGTACACGATGCAAGGACTGCCTGTGCATTGGTTGTTACCGGACACCGGGCCTTGTCCCTCCCTCCCATCCGCCGCCTCAACCTCTCTGCATACCATAGACGTCTAGCCTATACATAATGAGGATGATGTCTTTGTATTGTATATTACCGGACATTAGACGCGTTCTCTCCCTCACATCCGCCGCCTCAACCTCTCTATTTCTCGATTCACTCGGTGCAGCTCCTCGCGCAGAGACTCGCTCATATTGCCGCCACGCCCCAAATTCGTGCCGGGCTCGTACCTCCTTTTCACTCCCCGTCCGGTTCCAGCGTCGACGTACGACCTCTTTTCAGACTTCGCGCCCTTTTCCTGCTCCCCGCGCCCTGTCTCACCCTCGCGCCCCCGGCGCCTGCGCTCCCGCGCCTCGAAGAGATCCAGTTGCTTTTGACGGGACGCCTGCAGGAGCGCAGGAGACGGCCAGGGTTGCCGTTCCAGGAGCTCCATGTCAGGGCCCACGGCCAGAAGCACGTAGCGAAAGGGAGGGACGGGCGGGGAGGAGGCGGACAGGCTGAGCAGCCAGGTAACGGGGCGCTTGCAGAGGGGGCAGGAGGGGCATTGCGCCGAGGGCCGGGTCAGGGACAGCCAACAGGTTATGCACTTCTTGCAGAAAGTGTGGGTGCAGTGGGCCGTGGCCACGACCACGGGGTCTTCATATTCCTCCAGACACACAGCACAGGTGGTGTCCACGTCCTCAGCCTTTTCCTCCCTATCTGAGGGCCCGGTGTCGCGTTTAATCCCACGCTGTGAGCCTATAGATTTACAGGACACTCCGTAACACTGTGAGGTAGCGCCTTGGTGCGATATTGCATCCTTCTGGTGTCGTTCTGGCGGTCTTAGGGATGCTCCCTCCGCCGGCGCACGGAGAAGAAGAGCCTCATCAGCCGCTTCAAATGGGGCGAAGCTCATTTTCGTAGGCCGCTTCTCCGCAGGCGGGGGTTCGCGGCGGACGAGGAAAAGGGGATGTGCAACCTGATTAAAGGATGGTTGGGGGTGATGGAGCGTCAGATCAACCCGCCCGAGGCCTGAGATGCCTTGTGCGGGCCCGAGGTCAAGCTCGTGGCAGAAGGGGAAAGCTCCCCCTTAAACCTCACAAGGAAGGCAAGTTTTACAGCGCGTGCACGTTACCTGCTCAAAGCCTCGTGGAACCAGGGTTTCACCAGGAGCGGGACGTCTCCGCCTGCTGCGGCCCAAGGGGGGCTGGAGTTGTGCCATCCCTGTCGACCGCGTGCTGCTTAGGTTCTTGTCGGACTCATGCGCCCGTCAATTCCCGCAATCCTCGGTGCACGCGCAGTGAGCTCCTGTATGTGTCCATCCTAACATGTTCAGGTGTCGATCGAGCTGGTGAGTCTCCGAATAAGAAGGCGAGACACTTCCCGGCTGGATGCTCATGATCGCTGATATGACTGAAGGCCGGAACTTGGACCCCTCCCTCACCCTCCCATCACGCCTCGCACGCACAGAAAGGGGGCACGCACAGGTGCGTGTGGATATCGACTGGTCAGGTAAATGAAGGAAGGGTTCAGTTTCTTGGTGTGCGGACTGCTGCAGCTTGCGTTCCCTCGTTCGATGGGGTTCGGAGGTTAGTTCAGTCGCATTTGTTCAGCATCACGGCTGAGTAGTTTATTACCTTTCTCAACACAGCGCCCTATCTTGCGCCTGGAAGCACGTGTGCCTGTGAGTGTTGGCGGTGCTGCCGCTGTCCCGTCTTCATCCTCCAATCGCAATGTTTGAAAAATCGCTCCAAGACCTAGTGAAGGGTATTCGCAGCCACAAGAGGGACCCCACGGTCTTCATCTCCCAGTCTATCCAGGAGATTAAGGTGGAGCTTCGGAGCGTCGACCCCTTCGTAAAGGCTCAGGTACGTAGAGGGGAGGACGATGAGCGGGTACGGTCAAATCTGCAAAATTTCGGGTCAATTTCTGGCCAACGCGATGGGAAATTTGATCCCCGCCCTCACCCCTCGAACATGCAACAGGCGGTCCGCAAACTCACATACCTCCAGATGATGGGCTACGACATGTCCTGGGCCTCTTTTGCCGTGGTGGAGGTCATGTCCTCGCCGCGATTCGCGCATAAGCGCATCGGGTGCTTGGCGGCTTGTCAGACGTTCACCGACGCCACGGACGTCGTCCTCCTCACCACCAACCTCCTCAAAAAAGAATTCCAGTCGCCCAACCAGTACGAGGTGGGCCTGGCAATCAACTGCCTTGCCAACATCGTCACCCGGGACCTGGCCAGAGACCTGATCGGAGACGTGGTGAGCCTGATCGCGCACTCCAAGCCCTACGTCCGCAAAAAGGCGGTCCTTTCCCTGTACAAGCTCTACCTACGCTACCCACAGGCCCTTCGGCTCACTTTCGAACGGCTCAAGGACAAGCTCGACGACGCCGAGAGTGCCGTGGTGTCCTGCGCGGTCAACGTCATCTGCGAGCTGGCGAACAAGAACCCCACCAACTATTTGGCCCTCGCCCCCAAGTTTTTCCGCCTCCTCACCACATCCAGCAACAACTGGATGCTCATCAAGGTGGTCAAGCTCCTGGGTTCCCTCGTCTCGGAGGAGCCGCGCCTGGCCCGGAAGCTCCTGGAGCCCTTGGCTACGATCATCCAGAACACGGCCGCCAAGTCCCTCCTCTACGAGTGCATCCACACCGTCACGCTTGCCCTCCCTTACGCCCGCAAGCCCGGGGAAAGCGCCGAGGGCGGACGAAACCTGCAGGCCGTGGTGGCGCTGTGCGCGGACCATTTGCGACAGTTTGTGGAGGACCCTGACCAAAATTTGAAGTACCTGGGGCTGGTGGGTTTTGTGAACCTGATGAAATCCTTCCCGCGCGCTGTGGTCGAGCACAAGGAACTTGTCCTCCTCTGCCTCTCGGACGACGACGTGACGATCCGCATGCGGGCCCTAGAGCTGCTGACCGGCATGGTGACTCGGAGGAATTTGACGGAGCTGGTGCACAAGCTCATGCAACACGTGCTCCTGGCGGAGGGGCCCTACCGGGACGAGATCGTGCGGAAGATCCTCTTTATGTGCTCGCGCGACCGGTACGCCTACCTCTCCGACGTGTCCTGGTACCTCTCCGTCCTGGTGGACCTGGCTTACGTGCAGGGCCCCGTGCACGGCCCCCTGGTGGCCGCCCAGCTCATCGACGTGTCGGTGCGCGCGGAGGTGGTGCGGGGGTACGCGGTCCGCTGCATGCTGGGCCTGCTCCGGGATTCCAGCGACCTCTTCCTCGGACAGAGCCAAGCGACCATGGCGCACGTCCTCTACGCGGCCGGCTGGATCATCGGCGAGTACGCAGATCAGTTGCCTGGGCAAGGTCGGGAGGAAGGGGGCGAGGAAGAGGAGGAGGAGGGCGAGGGGGAGGGAAAGCAAGCTGCCGGTCCGGGACTGATGGAGACGAGCGCCCAGCCCAGCGCGGCGCCTGTCTTCGCCCAGGTTCTGGCCGCCTACCTGGACCCGAGAGTGACGAACCTCCCGGAGGACGTGCAGGTCGTGTACATGCAGAGCGCCTTGAAGGTGGTGGCCGCGGCCCCCCGGCACGTCCCGGAGGACGCGGGCTTGGAGGGCCTGCTCCTGATCTTGCGGGCCCGCCTCTCCGTTTTCCTGCAGTCGGTCCACATCGAGGTGCAGGAGCGCGCGGCGACCATGCGCAACCTTCTCGCCAGCTTGGGCATATGGCCGAAGCCGGCGGAGAAGAGGGAAGGAGAGGGAGAGGGCGGGGGCGAGGGGAAGGAGGGAAAGCAGGAACGTGGGCAGAAGGTGGTTGCAGAGGACCTCCTGCAGATGGACATGGGCGTGGCGGGCGACGAAGGGCCGGAGTCGGGGGAGTCCCCGAGCAACGGGGGGAGCGGCGTCGCCCGCGGGGTGCGGGCCATGCGCCTGAATCGAGGGATGCTCGAGGCGCTCTTCAGGGAGCAGCTCCAGCCCGTCAACCCCAAGGCCCAGAGGAAAGTGCCCGTGCCCCCTGGGCTCGACCTGAGCGCCCCCATCAAGCCAGCGGCCCTGGCGGAGCTGGAGGAATTCCAGGGGGGCTTTCCCCGCGACCCCGATCTGGCCAAGGTCACCTTCACGAACATCTTCGTGGCGGCGGAGCCCGTGGATGAGGGCCCGGGCCAGGGTTTCGAGGACTTGGAGGCCGCGTTTGGGACCCCGCGCCGCCCGGGGGGGGGGGAGGGATACGAGGAGGCAGTCTCTCCGTCCTACCAGCCCGGGAATGTGTCGCGGCAGCCTTGGCGCTCTACCCCTTTCTACCTGGCGGCCTCCTCGGGCGAAGCGCGGGAGGAGGAGGCTGAGGGGGGGGAGGTAGTGCGGCCGTCGTTCCACCTGACTGCGGTAGACGTGGACGGTCGGGGGCGGCGGCGCGGGGAGAGGAAGGGGAAAGGGGGAGGGAAGGGGAAGAAGGGCGGGCATCGACGTGGACGGGTCTCCGACTCCTCAGGCAGCCTCTCAGGCGGCGTGGCGGTCCTGCGCGAGGAAGTCATGCCGGAAGGGGCGGTGGAGAGCGACTCGGACGGGGCGGGCACGCGGAGAGGGCGGGGCGGGGGGGCGGGGGCCAGGGCGGGGGAGGTGGAGGAGGAGAAGATGGACTTGAAGGACGTCGACATCACCCGCCCCTTGGGGCCGCACGAGGCCATGCCGCGGATGGAGCACCGAGTCGCGCCTGTGGCGGGGGCGGGAGGAGGGGAAGGGGGAGGTGGCGCGGCGACGCGCGGGGAGGGTAGGAAGAAGCACAAGAAGAAGAAGGAGGGAAAGAGCAAGGAGGAGCGGGGCGAGAGGGTGTCCTCCTCGAGGAGGCGGCGAAGGAAGGGGCCTGAGGCCGGGGGACCGGACGCGCAGGAGGAGGATTTGGCGTTGCCCTTGATTGAATTGGGGGATACGGACGCCGGCGCCCCTCCCTCCCTCGTCTCCTCGTCCCTGCTGGAGCCAGGAACCGATAGCGAGACCCGACGCATCAAGTCAGACGTCCTGGACCTCCTCCGCTTTGACCTCGCTCCGGCCCAGCCGGGGGCCGCCCGCCTGCCGCCAGATGAATCCTTCATGGTCCTGGCGAGCTCGGGGCCGGAGGCGGACAGAAATGGGGCGGGGCGGGTTTCGGTGGAGGAAGGCACGCACCGGGCGGAGCCGGGAGAGGAAGGGAAGCAGGCAGCATCGGCGGCGCCCGGCGAGGGCCGCAGGCGGATGCGGAAGGCCCGCGAGAGGGCGAAGGTTCCAGTGCCGGACATGGATTCGAACCAGGAGAAAGGAGGCAGCGGAAGCGCAGAGAGCGGCGGAGGAGCGCCGAGGGAGCTATGGAGGGTTGCGCTTGCCACTGCTGAGAACGAAGGGGCTTCGGGTCGAGTACAGCCTGACTCCGGACCCCTCGCACCAGCTAGTCACGCTCCATTTTCGATTCAAGGCGCCCGCCCCTCCCTCTTCCTCGGCGCCCCTGGCCGTCCAAGACCTGCAGCTCACCCTCACCGACCTCCCGGAAGGGGTCACTCCCCTCCTTCCCTCGTCGGGGGCCACGGCGGGCGTAGTGGTGGGGGCCCTGGCGGGGGGGGGGGCGGCCAAGGCCTCCCTCAAGCTCCGCCTTTCCTGCGCCCTGCCCACCTTCACGCGCCCCATCCCCGTGAAAGTAAGCTATAAGGCAGCGACCGAGAGCGAGGGTGACCTGTTTGTCCCTGCCAGCCCGACGCGTACCGTCACTCAGGCGGGGACTTTGCTCCTAGCGGCCGGCGCCTTCCTGCGCCCAGGGCGCGTCTCGCCCTCCGAGTTCATGTCGCTCCTGTCGCGGGGAGATGTGCCCTGGCAGGAGGCCAACGTCCGCCTGCCCTTGTCGAAGCGGAAGAAGAGGGACGAGAAGGGGCACGCCTTCGAGTTGGCTGTGCAGCACCTGTCCACGTTTTTCCAAGCGCAAGTAGTGGAGTCGACTCCGCCGGCCGCGGCTGCCATGTACGCGGTGGCGGGGGGACCAGGGCGCCCGGAGCACCACGTGGCGCTCCTGGCCAAATTTGCGGGCGGGGGGCGGGAGGTGGACGTCGCGATCAAGTCAGACCTTCCCGAGCTGGCGGCCTCCCTGGCTCGGGAGGGAGAGGCCCTGTGTATAGTGTGAAGGGGGCGGGGGGGGAGGGGGGGGAAAGCAATCGCAGCTCCCGAGCACGATCACTCCAGCGGCTAGGAGGAGGACGGTGGGGTCCAGGAAGGGGCAGGCTGAGGGTCGGAAGCTCGCAAGCACGAAAGTAACCAATGTGTTTTGGAACTCTACGCTCCAGCAATCTTTCCTCGAGGCCTTCTTTTCTGTTAATTTGTACGCTCAGCTCCAATGATGCAATTTATAAACACAGGGCTGCTCGCCCCGGCCGCCTGATGGGAAACGGATGAAGCGAGGGCGCACACATCCATCAAGACATGCGCAGCTCTGATATGCCCAAAATTAAATAGTTCCGGCAAGGGCCTAATCACACGCACTCGTCGGCCCCGCTGGCCTCGCCTCCACGGCTGGCATGCCCCCCCCCCGCCCCCTTTCTACTCCAC
>NW_005803361.1:0-582 GCF_000240725.1 Microchloropsis gaditana
CCTCCAAATTCGAGGAGATGAAGGTGATAGGGCAGCGGGAGATCGACGCCAAGGACCTTGTGGGGCAGCTTGGCAAGGCCGAGAAGGTGCTGAGCTCGGGGCTGGAGTGCGCGCTGGGCGAGGCAGAGGAGGATGCGGACAGCGAGGTCACGCTCATGTGTGCGGAGCTGGTGGCCCGCGACGTGTACGACCTCTTCCGGCTCTTCCACGAGAAGCTCCGGTGGGCGATCGACAACCAGGCGGCGGCCTTCGAGGGCGCGGACAGGTCGGAGGTGGCGAAGATCCTGGAGCGCTTTCAGGCGTCCTACGCTCGCCTGTACCCGCAGGTGCAGCAGTTCCTGACACAGACGGCGCAGCTGCTGGGCGTCTACGGGATCAAGCTCCGCACAAAGCTTGAGCCGGCCCACCGCTTTGAGGAGGAGGCAGTGGCCGTGGGCGAGATGGTGGAGGGAGGAGAAGACATCGTGGAAGGAGAGGTGGTGGGAACAGCCACGGGTGACACGGCAACGGAGGCGGCCGAGGGAGCGGGGGAGGAGGGAGGCGGGACAGCTTCAGAAGTAGAAGCGAGTGCGGATGCCAGGG
>NW_005803361.1:3858-7641 GCF_000240725.1 Microchloropsis gaditana
AGGGGTCGGGGTGGGTCTGGCTTTCCCCCCCCCCCTGCAACAGCAACATCCGGTTTTGCCTCACGTCGGTATCGGTGGGCCATCGCACGCGCCACGCATGCCATTGGATTTAGGCGCGGGCCCTTACTATGACGCGGGAGTGGCCACGAGCGCAGCAAGCGTAAGACAAGGCGTGACCATGCCCCTTGGGGCCGCCCTGGCTCGCTCCCATGCCGCTCTGCACGGGGGGATGGGGCCTCAGGGTGATGGCGCTGTCGGTGTCATGAGTGGGATTGGTGAGGGAATGGGCCAAGGAATCTCGCCAGCTTATTCGGCCCCCACTCTAGGAGATAGGCTACAGCTCCCGGGCATGCCATCTCGCTCTCCCTTTTACGACCAGCCGTCTCGATCGGGTGCCGGGGGTACGCACCGACAGCAAGTGCCACAACACTTTCAGTTTCAACATTTCTTCCAAGAACAGGAGCAGCAGCAGCGGCGACAGTATGAAGGGCTCCACGCACCCCACGGGTCACAACATCACCAAGGCCAAAACCTGCAGCAGCAGAACCGGCTCCTCCAACAGCAGCGATTCCAACATCCACCACAGCAACATCAACAGCTACAACTACAGTCACAGAAGCAGCAGGTACAGCATCATCATTATCATCAAGAGCAGCTTCAGCAACCAGGCGAAGAGCAAGTAGGAGAAGGAGGAGAGCAAGAGAAAGAAGAGAGAGACGAAGGGGGAGACCCAGAAGAAGAGGAGAAAGATAGACATCGACACCGCTACCGACAGCAGCACCAGCATCAGCGAGTAGAAGAACTATTGCGCGAGGAGCAGGAACAACGAGAGCAAGGGCGGATGGATGAAGGGCAACACCAGCGAGAGCCCCGACACGGCCACGGTCAACAACAGCATGAACAGCTGCCGCAGCCGCATCGACAGGCTCAGCCAAAGTACCAACACCACCATCAAGAACAAGATAGTCAACGAGAGGAAGGGGAAGGGGAAGAGGGTAAAGATCGACAGCATGAGAGGCCAACACCCTCAGAGTCGTCTTCAACACCACTGCCCGATCGACCCATCTTTAAAGTTTCACACCCGCCCCATTTCCAGAGGTGTGACAGCCAAAGGCGTCAAAAGCGAGATGAGGGTACCTATCTTAATTCACAGCTGCTACGTCAAGGTCAACAGCAGGGCGGCGAGTTGTCAGGTCAAAAGCAAGAGACAAATCAACAACCGATTCTGGAGCATCACGGGCATGGCTTGATTCAAGAGCAGGATCAGCCGCCGCCAGCACGACAAGAAACATCGCAGCAGCTTGCTAACCGCCACCCGGAGAAACAGGGACAGCAGGCATTACAAGGGCTGGAGCAAGTCAAACACGGACAAGAGCAGCAGAAACCGCAGTCATATCAATTATACCAAGAACAGGAACCGCATCAGCAGCAGCAACAGCAACAGCACCATCGAGATGGAGAGGGTGGAGAGGACGATACTGTGAAAGAGGATGAGGAGGCAGAAGAAGGCACTGAAAAGTCAGCTGCATCCCTGTCGTCCCCAGCACTTCCGAAGCGGCATCAGGCTCCGGCCTCCCAGTCTTCGTTCCGGTCACCAAGTCTTGATGCACCCCAATCGCACGCGCAGGCAGGGCGAGCTTGGGATCTGCACGCGAGTCGGCGCTCAGCGCCCCAAGAAGCACCGAAGCCCTCTCAGCCCCGCAAAAGGGAGCGGTCGGCCCTCACAGATCCATTCCCATGCTTGCCCTCGGGCGAGGGGCCCCAAGACAGCCGTGCATCAGGAATCGCCGGAGGTGCGGGCTCTGCAACGAACGGGAAGGAGAGTCAGAGGAGCGACAGCGCCTGTATCAACAACAGTGTAAGCGAGAGCAGCAGCGAGAGAGGCAGTGCCATGGTCACTTATAACAACTTCCGAGGTCCACCAGCAGATGCGTGTGAAGTTTTTCATCCGGAGACCGAGAGAGTAGGGTTCTTGGGTGGGGGGTCCAGCACCCTCGCCGGCAGTGATCACGAGACTGCTCGGAGCGCATGTACAAAGAAGCATAATTCTTCAGCAAGAAGCTTTGCGAGCGCTGGCGGGGAAAATACGACTCTGGAGATGACGGGACCTTTCTTGAATTTGCTATCCAGCGGCGAGGTGGCTGTAGAGCGCACGCGTCATTTGCTGACGTCCTGGCACCTGTGGAGCGTGGAAACACGGAACGCGAATGCGAAGGCTCACGTGGACCAGGAAGCAAAGGAGGATCTGGAGGAGGTCGCAAAACTGGTTCTGCTTTCTCTTCCCTCGTCGGTGGCGGAATGGGTGGAGAGCCGCGGCCCTCAAGTCACGTCTGGCGCGTCGATGGCTTTGCTCGAGGAAGAAGAGCAAGTACAGAGCTTTCTGGACATGTGTGCCGACGACGATGGCTCGGCTATCTGTAGCGCGGTTTATTGTGGTGGTCGGCTGCAACTGACATTGAATTCTCGCTTTGCAGCAATGTTTATGACATTGGAAGAGATGGAAATGACTATCTCTCAAGAGATAGTGAGACCTGAGCTCGTGTGGCGAAGATTGCTGAGTCCAGAATGCTTTGTGGCTTATAATGAAGCGCTTTGCCAAGCATACTTTAGAGGACAAAACCTTGGTGGGGAAGTTTGCGAGATCATCAAATGTGTGGATCGCTTTGGGCTGGAGTTGCCCTGCTTTATGCGCGTCCGCATTTTCGCCTCCTCTCATGGTTCAATAACGGCCTCAGTCATTTTACTTCTTCCGCTTCAGCTATCGCGATTACTAGAAAACATGTAAAGAAATGTATATGTAATTATATGTAGTAAGTGTTACCTGATGGATAGTCCCGACGAAGTCCAGATGAATGATTCGCACGAAACCTTTTTGTGGCGCACTCTTTTTCTTTTGATAGAAGATCATCTCGTCGAACGAGGCGAGTTCGCACATCGCACGTAGTGCATCTTACAATGGAACTCTCGTCTCTGTGCGCTTTGTAGGACGAACAACTGCCTGACAGAGCGCGGCCAACCTCAGCTCTCTAACCCTAACAGCAGCTCTATCTCCCCCCAGCGCCTGCGCAATCCTACCCGGAGGAGCGACCGAGGCGCTCAGAGGCCGCACGAGCCGCACGTCGGCACACGGAGCTTAGTTATGCTATGGCCATCTTCACCGCCTCTATCTGATCTCTTCCGGCCATGCGCCCATTCTCACAAAAAACTAGCATGGCAGGTGTGCTGCGATGCATTTTTCTGGCTTTGGCGCTGCTGTTGGTAATTTTCATCAATGAAGCCAAGAAAGTGGGGACCTCGCGCAGCAGCGGCGGCATGCCCGGTCGTGCCAAGCCTGCCAAAAAAGCTGCGAGGTAAGCATATACAACACTGCGTCGCACTTGGGCACATTTTCTCTCCATATAAGGATAAGGCGTCTTTCCAGGAGAAAGTGGCTGTAAGACGTACATGAAGACGAGGGTGGAGTGACCTCATCTTGCGGGAATCGGGATCCTTCCGCTTTGATTGACGTTGATGTGACACTTATGGAGCTCTTACAACATGATAAAATTGCTTGATAAATGTCTGTCTTGGCTCTCTATCTTTTTATATCCATGCAAAGCCGCGATCTAACCCGAATTCATGCTTTATCAGCGCCAGGAGATCGAGCAAATCTACTTTCTCCACCCCGGGGGCACGGAGACGGCAGCCTTCCGTCGAGATCTACCGGGAAGAGGAGGCAGAGGATGAAGAAGACTTTGAAGACGACTTCTTGGCTCCACCGACGCGACGAAGTACTGGCACGCG
>NW_005803361.1:7809-8430 GCF_000240725.1 Microchloropsis gaditana
TACGGTGGGGAGCTAGATGGGCGCGAATACATGAAGGCGAGAGGCGCCCGAGGGCGGAAGGCGGCCCGCTACGGGCGCTCGAGGTCGCGAGGGAGAGAAATGCGTGGCCCAGCCCCGAGGTCGAGGTATGGCAGAGGCAAGAAGGGCAAGGCGCTGGCGTACAAGCCTTCCGGCTACGGGGTGGCGCGGGAGCCGCTGCAGGCGCGGATGATGCGGAACGTGTTCTTCTTGACGGAGAAGGTGCAGGGCATGGCGAGCAAGGGGAAGAAGATGACCAGAGAGCTGAAAGAGTACTTTAGCGGGGACTTTGAAAGCATGCTGCTCAAGGCAACACGGCCGGACGACGCCCGCCCGCCTCCCGAGTTCATCGGCGCCATCCTGGACGCGACCGCCACCTTCCATCGGGACGAGGACCTGACTGCGGGCAGCAACCCCTACCGAGTCACGCTGCGAAAGCTGTGGGCGAAGATGGCGGAGAGGGATTGGCGCACCGTGGCCAAGGCCCTGTACCTCTTCCACGTCCTCCTCCGCGAATGCGAGCCCGACGACGTGCGCATTTACAAGAAGGTGTTCGCCAAGATGAGCCGGGAGGGGTGCAAGAAGTCCCGGTCCCGGTACTTC
>NW_005803361.1:8440-18811 GCF_000240725.1 Microchloropsis gaditana
CCCCCCGCCCTACGGCGCTCCCGTCCCTATGCACCATCAGCAGCAGCAGGCACACCCTTGCCGCCTCAGCACGTCCCGGGCCCCCAGCCCTCCATCCGCTGCATCGAGGCGTGGCCGCACCTCTGCCCCCCACCTCCGCCGCCGGCATGCCGCCCATCCAGTCCTTTCAGAAGTTCATGCTGGAGCAGACGGACGAGCCCTCGGCAGAAGAGTCGTTGCAGCGATATGCCGAGTACAAGTTCAAGTACATCGAGGTGAGGGAGGCGAAAGAGATACCTCTTCGACGTCGTCGAAAGTAAATTACTTTGGATGGTGTGCTTTCCCTCGGTCTGAATGCGAGCCTCTCTTCCCCTGATAGGACTATTCGAAGATGGTTTTCGAAGAGAAAAAATCAGAGGAATGGTTTTTGGAACGGTATCTTCCCTGCGCACGACATGAGAAGGAAGTTGTAGCCAAGCGAGAGTGGGCGAGAGCGGAAGCCTCACGCTTCTCGGTGAGTCATCGGGGGCCCGACGAGATGCTTTGCGGCCACAGTGCGTCGTCGAGGAGAATCTCTTACGGGAGTGTTCGGGAGTGGGTTTTGGGGAACACCCCACTTACCCGGATGGCGTGACTCTTGTTTCTCACACAGCCTTCCTTTCATGTTCTTGTAGCGACAGCTGCTCCAGCAGCCCGATTTATTCATAGTCTCAGCTTCATTAGAGCCTAATATGGAGCTTGAATATCATGCCCTCGTAAAACGGTACGCCAAAAGTGGCGCCGCAAGATCTCATTTACCATTGGGTGCGGCTGCGGAGAATGCTGAGGAAAGCAAGGTAGCAGAGGGCGTCAATGGAGAAGGTGATGCAGGGCACGGGACCACCGAGAGCGCGGGAAGATCAGAAGAGGCAGCAGGGGCGGGCATAGGTCTGGACGCGAAGGGCTTGGAGGGTCATGCGGACGCGACGCTCTACGTCAGGCCCTTTTCCTCGACGGTCCCCCGTGCTCCCCTAGAGAAGCTGCTGCGGGAGCGCGGAGGGCCCTTTGTCCGATTCCTCCTCTCAGACCCCGCCAAAAGTACTTACTGCAACATGCGATCAGCGTGGCTAGTGTATGCCACAAAGGAGCAGGCAGATTCTGCACGTCAGACACTTCATAATACCGAGGCAGAGCATCCTCTGGAGGAGCAGGTGCGCGCAGGCCAGCAACCCCCTCCGCCGGACTACTTTCGACCCTTCACTCTGCAGCTGTCCGCGCATAACGGGAAGCGAACGGTACCAGTGCCTCTCGACCTCTCCGATCCCAAGCATCTCGAAAAGGATGCGACACAGGTAAATCGACAGAGAGATAGCGTTCAAAATGTGAAGCGTACCAGCCATGTGACGGTGTTTGCGGTAGAAAATTCCTAGATCACTCGATGGGGATGCACCTCAACCTTAGTGTGAGAGGCCAGGAGATCATACAAAGACGTGTGCGTTATAAATTAGCTGCAGACAGTGCGCAGCCCGCGTCCTACGGGCGTCGCGGGCTGTGTCTGTCTCACAGTCGAGGAAATGCTTCCACCCACTTGTGCGCGTATGTGTTTGGCGTGTCATTTTGTGCGAAAAAGAGCTTCAAGAGCAGGATTTTTCTTATTTCTCCATTATTTCCCAGGCTTTTGCGCTGGCTCAAGCACTCGATCGAGAGCGGGGTCTGGACGGAGAAGGACTGGAGGCAGTATTGAGTGCGCCGGCAGTTAAAGCGGAGCTTGAGCGGCGAAACATGTCTTTTCGCCTAGATGTGGTGATGGCATACTTGCGGCGGGTACACTTCTTGGTTTTTTATGGCGGCGATGAGTTTAAAGATGAGGGTGATCTCCTGTTTTCAGCGGTAGGATGGGAGCGGGGGATTGATGAAACATTGGGTCTTAGGAAGTTTCTGCCCGGACAGACTTCTCCGTGGCTTTACTCATTTAATTGCATGTTTTACATGTCTTAAGCCTCAACTTTACAAGCGCGTGGAGCCATTCAAGCCCTCAGAAAAGGATGAAAAATCATCGGGAAACGTTGACGAGTCTGGTACGGAGGAAGGGATATGTGAAGGCACTTCTAGGTCTTAACAACCGGTGTTTAAATTTTATAGAAGGACAAGAGGGTGGTACTGTTCTTTCGAGGTCGCCAGCACGATAATTTTTGAACACACCATTTTCATGCTCCCCTCCATGCAGGTGTCATATCAAGCGAGTGGACCAAGAGCATGGATGGCAAGGTCTGCAAGTTGGTGGCTGCGGTTCAAGAAGGCTCACGATTGAAGGGGCTTGACGAAGAGGCGCAGACTCAAAGAGACGCGGAAGAGAAGGTAAGAATGGGGAGTTTGCCCGCCAATGGGCAAGGAGTATGTCACTCACGCGAACGGAGCCCTGAGATGTGGCGACTTAGTCGGTTTTCCTCCCCCTCGCACCCATGCTGCAGGCCAAACAAAAGTGGCTGGCGGAAAACATGTCGAATGAGGACGAAGGGCGGTGGCGATGCGGGGCAGAAGGGTGCACGAAACTCTTCAAGAGCAGTGAGTTTCTGCAAAAACACCTGCTGCTAAAGCACGGTGGTGGAGTGGAGGAAGCGCTGCGCATGGTCCGCACAACGATTGTACGCTCGGCGTTCGAAGCAGACCAAGAGAAACCGTTACCGCCTGTGCAGGTTGATAAAGGCAGCAATGTCCTGAAGGCCGTTCCCGTCGGCGAAATCTTAAGCGAGGTAGCCGCCGTTTTGGGCAAGGATATGTCCAGTTGGAGACGACTCATTGAGGAAAGCTCTCGTCGCCGTGCGCGTGCAAGTGGTGCAGGAGGTGGTGCGGGCGCGTATCGTGGGCGAGGGCATTATGGTCCTCGGTCGATACCTGGCGTAGGTGTAGGCGGGGCGTCGGAAACAGGCCCTCTAGGACTACACGGGGCTGTTACCGCTCAGGAAGCCCCCCCTCCTCGCGTGAGCAAGAACTACAAGGACATCGACGTCCCAAAAGTAAGTTGGAAAACGCGCACTTCTGTAGATCGGTGCCCTGCCTCGTTAGTGCTAGGCTTCGTATGTTGACCATTTACTAGTCAGAGGGGAGTCGTGTGTCGAGGGGCTGATGATGAGTTGTCAGCCTCTAGGCATCTCAAAAGCTCTCCTCGTTACGTGAATGGAAGAAAATCGCCGCCTTGGGTCCAGGATCCCCCCGCCGTCCTCCGCTGTCACCTAATCTGGTGCAGTGTAGGATTTGGGCATTTTCGTTCTGAAAAATCGCCCGTGGTAGGGACATATCCCAAACAGGCAGGCTTGCGAGAGTAGGCGGCGATCTATCGTCTTACGAAGCTCGATTTGTTGATGCGCTGCCTTAGTCGTAGAGCGGACATTAAATATTATGATCGAATTTCCAGGTTTTTACTTTGTATGTGTCCAGGATACATGGCGTGGTAGAAGAGCGGCCGGGCGGACCGTAGACTTCGCCGTCCTCGCGTTGCTAACACTTCATCTTTTCATCCATTTTTGTATCGCGCAGTCTACCTTACTGACAGTAGATTACGGTGATGTGGCCATTCCGCCCCCTCCTAAGCGAAGGCGCAAAAAAGGTGCACCTTCTGCACCGGAAGTCAGTGGCCCATAGCTGAGCAGATACCCTGGTTGGAATGATGAACTAAAAGCAGCTCCATCAGGAAACTTTCCGTTACGGTTCAGCCGAGACAAGACTCGGCCACTGTTGTCTAAAAGGACGGCGGCCACGTTTTTCGCTTTCGTAATGAGCGCACCTGAGCACTCCCGTATCATGGTAGTCACGCAGTCGGAAATGGAAAAGAAAGAAAGACTCCTTGCTTTTGCGCTTGACGAGGAGTTGGAGGTGAATTTCTCTCCATCAGATTTGGTAGGGCGTCAGGCATAGGGCCGCGGAAACGCTTTGCATGATATATAGGATATTTCATGAGATAGCATGGCCTGAGGTGTGCTCTACGACTCGAAAAAATATTGAAGGACCTAGGACTTGTGTTTATTACGTTCGGATCTACTTTTTAACGTCAGGCTTTAGTGCACCTCATACTCGTTCTGTTCGGGCATCCATGAACCCCTAACAACCGTCCCCGCCCTTTGGCCGAATGTTTCCTACCCGGAAGTGGAAGTCGCTTTGAGCTTCAGTCCGCGCTAGCTACAAGTGAACACCGGACAAAATCCGATCAGGGCCTGCTAAGGCAAGCTTGTCATCACACACACATACTACGTTGCCGCTGATTATATTGACCTTCGCATATGATGCACTTTAAACCTGGTAATGAAGGATTTTGTTCAGAGGTGTCAGAAGAGCGCTAAAGGGAGCCAACAAACAGGAACAGAAACCACCGAAGACACAGGTCGTGAAGAAGTGCTCGAGAGGAGGCATTGCCTAGTCTGGCGGGGCCTAATACAAGACGACCATGGAGGTATGATTATTTGAGGGCAGTACTTGGCATCCTTAGCAAGGTTTTGCCCTACTTTGACTGCGAGAGCGAAGGTCTTCTCCGGCCAAATGTCTTCCCTATATTTTTTCTGCTTCGTGCTATCGTCTAATGGTGCCCTCTCATGTTACGCCTTTTACCATTATTTTGGTCCGACAGGACACGAGTGTGACTGATACAACCTGTTTAAGCTGCTTCCGTTCGCACGTGAAGTGTGAGGTACGTCCACTTCTGAGACACGAACATCTGTTTCTTGCGAAAGGCGCGCATGTCCCCGCAATTCTTACTCCTTATATCTTCCATCGACGCATTTTCTACCCTTTTTGATGATACCAGAAATCAATCCCCTGCCGTCGGTGCCAAAGACTGAACCTTCGGTGCGTGCCGAACCCAAGACCTCGCGGGAGACCCAGGAAGCCGACCTTCGCGCTCAATCACCCGGCGCGCGCTAAGAGTGATGCCAACAGCGCTGCGAGGAGTGGAAGAGACGAGACAGGCAGAGCTAGCGATCGCGGCGTGGAGGGACGGGGCTCCTTAGACGACGGCGGAGGGCGCCAGGCGGGGCGAGGGGTCGGGGTGGGTCTGGCTTTCCCCCCCCCCCTGCAACAGCAACATCCGGTTTTGCCTCACGTCGGTATCGGTGGGCCATCGCACGCGCCACGCATGCCATTGGATTTAGGCGCGGGCCCTTACTATGACGCGGGAGTGGCCACGAGCGCAGCAAGCGTAAGACAAGGCGTGACCATGCCCCTTGGGGCCGCCCTGGCTCGCTCCCATGCCGCTCTGCACGGGGGGATGGGGCCTCAGGGTGATGGCGCTGTCGGTGTCATGAGTGGGATTGGTGAGGGAATGGGCCAAGGAATCTCGCCAGCTTATTCGGCCCCCACTCTAGGAGATAGGCTACAGCTCCCGGGCATGCCATCTCGCTCTCCCTTTTACGACCAGCCGTCTCGATCGGGTGCCGGGGGTACGCACCGACAGCAAGTGCCACAACACTTTCAGTTTCAACATTTCTTCCAAGAACAGGAGCAGCAGCAGCGGCGACAGTATGAAGGGCTCCACGCACCCCACGGGTCACAACATCACCAAGGCCAAAACCTGCAGCAGCAGAACCGGCTCCTCCAACAGCAGCGATTCCAACATCCACCACAGCAACATCAACAGCTACAACTACAGTCACAGAAGCAGCAGGTACAGCATCATCATTATCATCAAGAGCAGCTTCAGCAACCAGGCGAAGAGCAAGTAGGAGAAGGAGGAGAGCAAGAGAAAGAAGAGAGAGACGAAGGGGGAGACCCAGAAGAAGAGGAGAAAGATAGACATCGACACCGCTACCGACAGCAGCACCAGCATCAGCGAGTAGAAGAACTATTGCGCGAGGAGCAGGAACAACGAGAGCAAGGGCGGATGGATGAAGGGCAACACCAGCGAGAGCCCCGACACGGCCACGGTCAACAACAGCATGAACAGCTGCCGCAGCCGCATCGACAGGCTCAGCCAAAGTACCAACACCACCATCAAGAACAAGATAGTCAACGAGAGGAAGGGGAAGGGGAAGAGGGTAAAGATCGACAGCATGAGAGGCCAACACCCTCAGAGTCGTCTTCAACACCACTGCCCGATCGACCCATCTTTAAAGTTTCACACCCGCCCCATTTCCAGAGGTGTGACAGCCAAAGGCGTCAAAAGCGAGATGAGGGTACCTATCTTAATTCACAGCTGCTACGTCAAGGTCAACAGCAGGGCGGCGAGTTGTCAGGTCAAAAGCAAGAGACAAATCAACAACCGATTCTGGAGCATCACGGGCATGGCTTGATTCAAGAGCAGGATCAGCCGCCGCCAGCACGACAAGAAACATCGCAGCAGCTTGCTAACCGCCACCCGGAGAAACAGGGACAGCAGGCATTACAAGGGCTGGAGCAAGTCAAACACGGACAAGAGCAGCAGAAACCGCAGTCATATCAATTATACCAAGAACAGGAACCGCATCAGCAGCAGCAACAGCAACAGCACCATCGAGATGGAGAGGGTGGAGAGGACGATACTGTGAAAGAGGATGAGGAGGCAGAAGAAGGCACTGAAAAGTCAGCTGCATCCCTGTCGTCCCCAGCACTTCCGAAGCGGCATCAGGCTCCGGCCTCCCAGTCTTCGTTCCGGTCACCAAGTCTTGATGCACCCCAATCGCACGCGCAGGCAGGGCGAGCTTGGGATCTGCACGCGAGTCGGCGCTCAGCGCCCCAAGAAGCACCGAAGCCCTCTCAGCCCCGCAAAAGGGAGCGGTCGGCCCTCACAGATCCATTCCCATGCTTGCCCTCGGGCGAGGGGCCCCAAGACAGCCGTGCATCAGGAATCGCCGGAGGTGCGGGCTCTGCAACGAACGGGAAGGAGAGTCAGAGGAGCGACAGCGCCTGTATCAACAACAGTGTAAGCGAGAGCAGCAGCGAGAGAGGCAGTGCCATGGTCACTTATAACAACTTCCGAGGTCCACCAGCAGATGCGTGTGAAGTTTTTCATCCGGAGACCGAGAGAGTAGGGTTCTTGGGTGGGGGGTCCAGCACCCTCGCCGGCAGTGATCACGAGACTGCTCGGAGCGCATGTACAAAGAAGCATAATTCTTCAGCAAGAAGCTTTGCGAGCGCTGGCGGGGAAAATACGACTCTGGAGATGACGGGACCTTTCTTGAATTTGCTATCCAGCGGCGAGGTGGCTGTAGAGCGCACGCGTCATTTGCTGACGTCCTGGCACCTGTGGAGCGTGGAAACACGGAACGCGAATGCGAAGGCTCACGTGGACCAGGAAGCAAAGGAGGATCTGGAGGAGGTCGCAAAACTGGTTCTGCTTTCTCTTCCCTCGTCGGTGGCGGAATGGGTGGAGAGCCGCGGCCCTCAAGTCACGTCTGGCGCGTCGATGGCTTTGCTCGAGGAAGAAGAGCAAGTACAGAGCTTTCTGGACATGTGTGCCGACGACGATGGCTCGGCTATCTGTAGCGCGGTTTATTGTGGTGGTCGGCTGCAACTGACATTGAATTCTCGCTTTGCAGCAATGTTTATGACATTGGAAGAGATGGAAATGACTATCTCTCAAGAGATAGTGAGACCTGAGCTCGTGTGGCGAAGATTGCTGAGTCCAGAATGCTTTGTGGCTTATAATGAAGCGCTTTGCCAAGCATACTTTAGAGGACAAAACCTTGGTGGGGAAGTTTGCGAGATCATCAAATGTGTGGATCGCTTTGGGCTGGAGTTGCCCTGCTTTATGCGCGTCCGCATTTTCGCCTCCTCTCATGGTTCAATAACGGCCTCAGTCATTTTACTTCTTCCGCTTCAGCTATCGCGATTACTAGAAAACATGTAAAGAAATGTATATGTAATTATATGTAGTAAGTGTTACCTGATGGATAGTCCCGACGAAGTCCAGATGAATGATTCGCACGAAACCTTTTTGTGGCGCACTCTTTTTCTTTTGATAGAAGATCATCTCGTCGAACGAGGCGAGTTCGCACATCGCACGTAGTGCATCTTACAATGGAACTCTCGTCTCTGTGCGCTTTGTAGGACGAACAACTGCCTGACAGAGCGCGGCCAACCTCAGCTCTCTAACCCTAACAGCAGCTCTATCTCCCCCCAGCGCCTGCGCAATCCTACCCGGAGGAGCGACCGAGGCGCTCAGAGGCCGCACGAGCCGCACGTCGGCACACGGAGCTTAGTTATGCTATGGCCATCTTCACCGCCTCTATCTGATCTCTTCCGGCCATGCGCCCATTCTCACAAAAAACTAGCATGGCAGGTGTGCTGCGATGCATTTTTCTGGCTTTGGCGCTGCTGTTGGTAATTTTCATCAATGAAGCCAAGAAAGTGGGGACCTCGCGCAGCAGCGGCGGCATGCCCGGTCGTGCCAAGCCTGCCAAAAAAGCTGCGAGGTAAGCATATACAACACTGCGTCGCACTTGGGCACATTTTCTCTCCATATAAGGATAAGGCGTCTTTCCAGGAGAAAGTGGCTGTAAGACGTACATGAAGACGAGGGTGGAGTGACCTCATCTTGCGGGAATCGGGATCCTTCCGCTTTGATTGACGTTGATGTGACACTTATGGAGCTCTTACAACATGATAAAATTGCTTGATAAATGTCTGTCTTGGCTCTCTATCTTTTTATATCCATGCAAAGCCGCGATCTAACCCGAATTCATGCTTTATCAGCGCCAGGAGATCGAGCAAATCTACTTTCTCCACCCCGGGGGCACGGAGACGGCAGCCTTCCGTCGAGATCTACCGGGAAGAGGAGGCAGAGGATGAAGAAGACTTTGAAGACGACTTCTTGGCTCCACCGACGCGACGAAGTACTGGCACGCGAGGGAAGAAAAGGCCCGACTTCGGGAAACGAGCCATGGGAGCGAGCCATAAGTCGCGTCGTGTCTATATGGACGAGAAGGAAGACGGGTTCCACGGCATGGCGGAAGAGGATAATTATGAGGAGGATATTTACGAGGACGATGAGGGTGGTGACGAATACGGTGGGGAGCTAGATGGGCGCGAATACATGAAGGCGAGAGGCGCCCGAGGGCGGAAGGCGGCCCGCTACGGGCGCTCGAGGTCGCGAGGGAGAGAAATGCGTGGCCCAGCCCCGAGGTCGAGGTATGGCAGAGGCAAGAAGGGCAAGGCGCTGGCGTACAAGCCTTCCGGCTACGGGGTGGCGCGGGAGCCGCTGCAGGCGCGGATGATGCGGAACGTGTTCTTCTTGACGGAGAAGGTGCAGGGCATGGCGAGCAAGGGGAAGAAGATGACCAGAGAGCTGAAAGAGTACTTTAGCGGGGACTTTGAAAGCATGCTGCTCAAGGCAACACGGCCGGACGACGCCCGCCCGCCTCCCGAGTTCATCGGCGCCATCCTGGACGCGACCGCCACCTTCCATCGGGACGAGGACCTGACTGCGGGCAGCAACCCCTACCGAGTCACGCTGCGAAAGCTGTGGGCGAAGATGGCGGAGAGGGATTGGCGCACCGTGGCCAAGGCCCTGTACCTCTTCCACGTCCTCCTCCGCGAATGCGAGCCCGACGACGTGCGCATTTACAAGAAGGTGTTCGCCAAGATGAGCCGGGAGGGGTGCAAGAAGTCCCGGTCCCGGTACTTCGACGCGGGGGCGATCAGCGCCGTGGACGTGATGGACGGGGCGGGGGTGGGGGGGGCGGGGGCCTGTCTGGACCGACGCGACTTCATCGCCCGCTACAGCAAGTACGTGCTCCAGCGGGCGAAGACCTTCACCTCCAAATTCGAGGAGATGAAGGTGATAGGGCAGCGGGAGATCGACGCCAAGGACCTTGTGGGGCAGCTTGGCAAGGCCGAGAAGGTGCTGAGCTCGGGGCTGGAGTGCGCGCTGGGCGAGGCAGAGGAGGATGCGGACAGCGAGGTCACGCTCATGTGTGCGGAGCTGGTGGCCCGCGACGTGTACGACCTCTTCCGGCTCTTCCACGAGAAGCTCCGGTGGGCGATCGACAACCAGGCGGCGGCCTTCGAGGGCGCGGACAGGTCGGAGGTGGCGAAGATCCTGGAGCGCTTTCAGGCGTCCTACGCTCGCCTGTACCCGCAGGTGCAGCAGTTCCTGACACAGACGGCGCAGCTGCTGGGCGTCTACGGGATCAAGCTCCGCACAAAGCTTGAGCCGGCCCACCGCTTTGAGGAGGAGGCAGTGGCCGTGGGCGAGATGGTGGAGGGAGGAGAAGACATCGTGGAAGGAGAGGTGGTGGGAACAGCCACGGGTGACACGGCAACGGAGGCGGCCGAGGGAGCGGGGGAGGAGGGAGGCGGGACAGCTTCAGAAGTAGAAGCGAGTGCGGATGCCAGGGGACCGGTGAGTGGGCGCGTCCAAAGGAGAGAGGAGGAGGAGGAGGAGGAGGAGGAGGAGGAGGAGGAGGAGGAGGAGGAGGAGGAGGAGGAGGAGGAGGAGGAGGAGAATGA
>NW_005803360.1:0-344 GCF_000240725.1 Microchloropsis gaditana
TTATGATCCTCCCTCCACATCCATCATCTTATGATCCTCCCTCCATATCCATCATCTTGTGATCCTCCCTCCACACCCATCATCTTATGATTCTCCCCCTCGCCCCGCCTCTCCCTTCCTCCTCCACATCCATCATCCTTCCTCCTCCGTTTCCCTCCACATCGTCCTCCTCCGTTTCCCTCCATATCCATCATCCAGGGCGTCCTTTGCCTCGGTCTCCACCTCGTCGGCTCGGCCAAGTACAGCCTCAACGATGTCCTTTCCGACAAAGGTGCCTCCCTCCTTCCCTCCCTCCCTCCCTCCTTTTTCCCTTTCTCCTTTCTTCCCTCCCTCCCTTCTTCCCT
>NW_005803360.1:2317-2786 GCF_000240725.1 Microchloropsis gaditana
AGACACGTGCTCGATTGGAGAGCTTGGACCGCCGGGTCAACGCCTGCGTGGAGGCCTTGGATCTCTTTGCCTCGGAAACAGGCTGGGTTTTCGCGCAAAAATATTTCGGCGTCAGCACACACTACCGCATGGAAGATGATGGCACGTTGACGGTGCGCCTGCGCGCCGACTTGGAAGAGTGTTCCGTGTTCGACGAGCTGGCAGTGTTGAGAGAGGCGGATTTGTATCCACTCTGGGCGCCGTTCGTACGGGCTTCCTCCCTCGTTCAGGAGGTGGGCAAATGCGAATTGGTCATCTGGTTTCAATTCCTCGTCCCCTGGCTTGCGTCGCGAGATGCCTGCGTCCATATTTTTGCATGCGATGCCACGGAGAGGGGGGTCTTGTTGTTGTGCGGGCAGAGTATAAGGGAAGGAGAGGGCAAGGGCGGGCGGGGGGAAGGAAGGGGGAAAGAGGGAGGCGCTGGCGGGAT
>NW_005803360.1:2796-4588 GCF_000240725.1 Microchloropsis gaditana
GCAGGAGAGAAAGCTCACAATGCATGTCTATGTCAGCGGTGCAGAGTGGCCGTTTGGCAGCGATATAAAGGATAAGAGCTCACGGTCTAGTGTCTAGCTCACGGTCTAGTGCATTTTCCTCTCTTCCGCAGTCATCGCAAATGTCGACCCCAAGCTTCCGCTACCTCAGTCCCTCCTGAACTTTTTTACCAAACGCATCGCGGCAGCAGGCCTCCTCTTGCTTCAAAAAGAGGCCCGAAAAATTGCGCGAAATCCCCTCAGCAGCCCCCACGCTGTCCGGATGCGGGAAAGCCGCTTTTACCTCGATTACTTTGTGCCCCGCATCCTCACCTTCTGCCACTCTCAACAGTGGATCCTTCCTTCCAGCCTGGCGCCCGCCTTTGACTCTCCCCTTCTGGAGGATTGCGAAGCGACGCGGATCTGGAGGAAAGAGAGGGAGAACGTGCAAGCTCGCCCCCCCTGTCTACCTTTCCCACACAGGGTGAGGAGACGCAGTAGCGGGGAAAGCCGAGAGGGGGAGGAAGGGAGGGAAGCAGGAGATATTTCCTCATCTGCAGCGCTCTTAATATCACGGGTATTGTCTTCGCTTGTCAGTGGACCCGACTCGGATCGACAACTGGAAGAGAGTGAGGAGGAAGAGGAAGGAAGCAACCGAGGCACGCAAGAGAGAGGCGAGGCGAGGGACGAGGGGTGAATTCAAAGTACAGAGAAACCATGTCTAATATAAAGATCACATCGAGCTTGACATTCAATGACGTTGGATAGCTTTTGACCATTTTTTTCGGGTCTCGACTGTGCTTGAAGACGACAGCCGGCCGCGTAGAAAGAAACCAGTAGGCAAATGCTCCGTAACGCAAGCTGCACTTTACTTGGTATTTTTTTTGGGGGAAATCATTAGGATAAAAAGTAGATCGTCAAGACTTGGAAAAACCTCTATTCACCGCGCGACAACTTCGTAAACAAATACCCAGGGCAAAGAGAAGCCCAAGGCCCGGTGCCCGCCAACCCTACCCGGAGATATCGTGACGTCGTAGCTATGCGTCAGGGGGGCTCTTGAGACGCGTATTACGCTGTCTTTTGTTTTGTTTTGTCATGCCACCGAGAATTAAGTTGCCACTGGTGTTGGAGAAATACATCCAGGCGTCCGATCCTTTTTGCCTCTCTTGTTGCGCGCTTTCCGAAAGGACATCTGCGCAGTATGACCATTGCTTTGAGGATACGACATGATGCCTCGCCTCGTGTCCCTACTCCACCTCATACATGCACACAACCACCTCCAACACAGTGACACACATCGTCCTCGCACCATGCAAATCCGCGCTGTTTTTCTTGGGGCGGCCCTGATGGGCTTTAGCCAGATGCTCTCAACTCAAGGGTTTGTCGTTCCGCAGGGCCCAAAGGCAAGGTCATGCGCAGGCTTGCCAGGTATGTCAACTTAGCAAAGAGACTGCAAGGGGGGCGAATTCTATTCAATCCGACGAAGAAGTTTAATTCCCAAACGATGCCCGATGTCCCTTGTCCACGTGCACACCTCCGACGGGCTCAAGAAAACGGCGTGCCTGTGCATGCCCTCACATGTCTCCTTCCTCGCCCTCCCACCCCATCAGCCTTCCATCCTCGTGCCATTCACGCCAATGGGAGAAGAAGCGTCCAGGTGGCCGCACATTTCGATCCTCAAGCTGCTCAGGAGGCCCTGTCTTCCTTCCTTCTCCTGGCTGGTGAGTGCTTCCCTCGGAGACGCCCTCAAACCTTTCCCCCCGGAATACGGAGATCACCGTCTAGTGACGAGCTC
>NW_005803360.1:5054-5384 GCF_000240725.1 Microchloropsis gaditana
CTCTCCATCCGTCTCTCACCACACGTGCATCCGGCTCGGCCCCTCCCCCTTCCTCATCCTCCAGACGAGGCCACCACGGACGCCCCATCCACCTACAGCAAGTACTCGTACTACACAACCCTGGCCCTGTACGCCCTCTCTTTTCCCGGCCTCATCTCCCTGGTCACGCGCTCCGTGAAGAGCAAGGACGTGCGTCGGACCTTCGAAGCCCCCGGGCCCATGGCAAAGGAGGGGAAAGGAAAGGCACTGAAGGTGGTAGCGGGGGAGGTGATGGCCTACTTCCTCAGTCAGAACTATCAGGTAGGGAGGGAGGGGAGGGCGGGCGGGAGG
>NW_005803360.1:6182-6451 GCF_000240725.1 Microchloropsis gaditana
TTTCTGATGCATGCAGGACTTTTGCAAATTGCCATTATGTGCGAAACGAGCATGGCTGGGACGCCTGCAGTCGACTCCGACGCAAGAAGCTTCCAGGACATTCCTCGTTTGACCGACTGCCCCTATGGATATGGGCCCATGGTCGGCGCTCGGGGTGGTCTTTCCTTCTTTTGCATCGACTCGCACGATTCAATCATCGCATGTCAGTGCCTCTCGACAGCATCCGCAGGATTTTTCTCACCCACGACCTCCTCCCCTTCTCCCTCCCT
>NW_005803360.1:6498-10661 GCF_000240725.1 Microchloropsis gaditana
CAGAATCCTTCCTCGTTCCCCTCCTCCCTCCCACCCTCCCTGCCAGCCGACCTGTCACACATGGGCAGAGGCATGATCCCGCCCATGCAACCGCGGACCATCATCCCAGCTGCTCTTGACGAGGGCTGGGGAAGTGGAGAGCCGAGCAGCGCCTTTGACTTCATAGGGAGAGGGCGAGGGGGAGGAGGAGGCGGTGGCGAAACGAAAGGAGGGGAGGAAGCCTTTTCCTTCGTGAAGGAAGCGATGGACAGGAGCCGGAGTGGAGGGAGGGACGGATGAGGAGGGAGGTCTTGGGGCAGGAAGGGGAAAAGGATAATGTTGCTGTGCTGGTGCATTGATGTACATGGGGAAGGCGATGGAAAGCGGGAGGTCGGTCAGAAGCCTGTACACAGAGAAATAAAAAGTCATGTTGAGTGCTGACGACCTAGGGGACGAGGGAGGGACTGGCCGCGTGGTGAAGGAAAAGAAGAGGGAGAGGACGAGGGAGAGGGAGGGAAAAGAAAGGAATCGATGCCTTGGAAAAGTAAATTGAGCAAGAGAGGTGTGACGTCAATGGCAGTGGGCGGGACACAGGAAAAAGGGTCAGAGGGTGGAGGAGATTCTCGATGGAGAAAGGCGCGAAAAGTCAGACGCGTCACAAGCGCCAAGCCAACCATAAAGCACCCTGGATGCCCGCGTGAATAATGACTGGTGTACGTGATCAGTTGCTTTCACGTATATATATATATTTATTGCTTTGGGCGCGTGGCTCGCGTGCAGGCCCGATCGCTCTAACCCGTCGGGCCTTTGCCTGTTACTGCCCGGAGCCCTGGGTGCTCCACGCCGCACATCCGGCACGCGGTACGCCCCTGCTTTCAAATCTACAAAACAACAGTCACCTAATCGTCTTTGCCGTGCTCACGATCCTTGGTACAAAAGGGCGCGCTGGGCTTGAATATGCACATGGCGGGGCAGGTCGCGTCTGCCATGGCGTTGCGTTCACGAGCAGTGAAGCCCAATGCATTCTATATACACGTATGAATGTATTCGTACATTCAAAAGATACCCCCTCTTGTTCCCGAGATCCAACTTCCTTCGCCCTCCCGTCCTTGTGCCCCACTTCCCCCCCCTTTTCCACAACTTGGTGCCCGCCCCCACCCCGAGGCAGGCTGCCCGACCCCTCTCAATGCTAAGGGTACACCGGTCACGGCATAACCCCCCGGACAAAAGAGTTATTATCGCGGTCCTGACTTTTCTGATCGGTGGGGACCGTGGAGGTTCAGAGCCCAGAGCTCCATCCAGGCCATTCATGGCCGCCACTCCCCTCCCTTCTTTGCTCCTGGTCCCCTTTTTTATTCTTACAACATCTTTCCTACCCTCGCTTTCTCTCGTCTTCCTCCTCCGCGTCCTTTTTCTTCCACTCGTGGCTGCTGCTCCGCTGTGCTCGCCTTGGCGTGCCCCGCCTACCCGCCACCTAAACTTTCTTTGCCAACCTATCTTGCCCCGTCCTCCCCATTCCTTTCCTTCCTTTCCACCCTCGTACTGGGGCTGAACTCGTTTCTTTCCCCTTTTCCCCTCTGCTCTCCTCCTTTTCGCTCCCTCCCCTGCCACTACCTAGACCCCACCATCCTGCTGCACCTGCGCCCTAGGCTTTTCTCCCTCCACATTGTCTGCCAGCACCTCCACCCCGCAACCTTCCTGTGGTCTATTTCCAGCCCCTGACGAGTAAGACGGACCTGGGCCCGCACGGCCCTGGAAAAATGGCGCGAAACCTCCCGACGACTCGAGCAGGGAGGGTCCGGACGAGAGCAAGGAGAGGCCCATGCTGCGGGTGTGCGCCGCGTCCGTCCCTCTCTCCCTGACGCGCGACGCCGGCGTGAACGAGCTGAACGGCTCGCTTTCCATCCCTTCCCATGCCTGGTCGGACGAGCGTCCCCCTTGGGAGACTTGCTCCCTCCCTGCCTCTTGCCCCTCCGTGCGACTCCTACGCTCCCTCCTTGCTGCCCTCTCCTCTCCCTGCCCCGGTCGAGCCCGATCCCCTCTGGGTCGCCAACACTTTCCCTGACGCCACACATCCCGGACCACTCGAGAGAGGATCAAAACGGCGCGAACTGGAAAGCCGAGCACGTCGATAGGCGGGCCCCGGCAATTAAAGCAGAAGTGCGTGGCCAATGCAAAGCACAGGTTGAAGACCGTTGTGTACACGTTCACGAAGGGAATCAAGGCCAGTAAAGGGATGTGAATTAAGATATTCACGGTGAAGGAGATGCCCAAGTACACAAGAGCGCGTCGTGCCAGAGAGACAAGGACCTCGTCCTGCTGACACGCCAATGCTTTTTCCCCCGACCCCCGGGACGCCAGAATGGCGACACGAAGCTCATAGATCCGGTTGATGAAAGCACAACCCAAGCTCGAGTCCCACCACAAGCGGCCGGGGACGGAGAGTGCGTAGAGGAAGAAGAGGATGTACGCAAAGGGGTTTGCAGACGGGGAGGATGGTTGTGCTTCCCCGTCGCCCAGCTCTTGAGTCGCCCAGTACACGGACGTGATCAAAAAGGGCAGGCAAAAAAAGACACAAATGTAGGCATACGCCATGTAAGTATGCCGCGGAGGCCGACGCCGTCCCTCATGCTCGTAGACGATGCGATAACGCTCCCATGTCTGGTAGCCATCCACGGCTTGGGAGACGGCAATGATTGTGGCGAGGCATGCAAAGACAAAATTGGCGTCCACCAGATTCAAGGCGGCGGTCACCAAGCCAAGACTCGAGGAGAAGAGCGTCAGGCCACAATGCAGGAGGGAACAAAGACGGCTGGTGTTCCCGGCACGGGTGGGGGTGGACACGACGACCACAAGCAGGAACAAAGCAAGGAGGAAGACAATGCCGCTGACGACGCCAGTGAGGAGACAATCCTTTCGCAATACCCAGCCATCCATTTGTGGTATGCGGGGCACTTCTTTTGGGAAACGCTAGATATCGGACATGAGGTAGGAGAGTCAGCGATTAATGCACAGATGAGGGCGAGGAGTAAGCTTGGACATCGAACAGGCAGGCCCGCGTTGATGCACAAGTCTACTATCGTGAAATTTGTTCCTTCATCTTTCTCACGTATTCATGGCGTGATAATCTGGTGGCGAAGGCTTATTAGAGGGGGAAAGGTCCGATATCCCCGATTGCTCTCTGTGGGATGAAGCGGCAGGACGAAAGTTCAAAGGTTAGGGTCAAAGGTCAAATGCAGGCGTCGTCGCAACAATAGCTGGCTTGCGTACACGGGAGACAGATACAACTGCGTGGGTACCGAGTACGTTGATCGGTGGCTCGCTTTTACCTGTTACCTACTGCAGGATTAATAAAGCCCTATGGCCTTGGTGAGTTACGTGCCAAATCTCACACACGACGTGGAGAGGCAAGCGCCCAAAATTGGCGTCCCGTCCTCCCATAGGCTACTGTGCCAGTTCTCGTTTGATACTACGACCTCGTTGTAAATCCAACGTGTGCCTAGATTGCGTGGTCGCCTTGAAAATCACGTACAGCCCTCGCTCCCAACTTCAAAGGTGGCGTCAGCGCCTTCTTCCGGTTGTTCTTTGTTCCCGTGCTCGTCTTTTTCGTGACCACTTTTTGATGAGGAATGAAATATATTTTTCCCCTCAAAGTCTGGAGTGCTTGGCTGATTGATAAGGCATGATATCTTACACACAAGTTACAAACACAAGTTACAGCCCGCTCAACAACACATATTGCTGTGAACACCGTAAAGAATCGGTAGCTTCGTTTTTTATCTCCATCGGTACCTCACAACTCAGGCACGATGGGTGGGTGGCGTCAAGCATAATTCAGACAAGAGCCAAAAAGACAAGCAAGTGAAGACATGCGCGAATGACACAAACTTGGTTGCGCTGTCGCATTTCCTTCGATGGAAGAACCGAGCCACAGCCAAACGGGTGTCAATGATGATGATAATGACTTAAATAATTGGCCCGATGGTGGCGACCTGCATAACGTGGAGTGTCAAGGCAACAGGAATTCTATCAATTATACATTTTTTTCACGAAATCTTGATGCGGTAGCCGACGTCCAGCACCTGACGTTAACGGAAACGAACGTTCAAAAAGCCTTCCGGAATTTGCAATGCCTGGTTTGCGACGAGCGTCTGCTACTGGCCCACACCTTGTGGCACAAGCTC
>NW_005803360.1:10821-13498 GCF_000240725.1 Microchloropsis gaditana
GCCCTTTCCACAGTCGGCCCCTCCATCCTTTCTTCCTCCCTCCCAGGTGATGCGCGTGCTGGAAGAACCCACCGCGGCGGCCATCGCCTACGGCCTCCACCAGAAACCCGACGTTCACCACATCCTGGTCTATGACTTTGGGGGGGGCACATTGGATGTGTCCTTGCTCTATGTGCACGAGGGCTTCGTGACGGTGGAAGGGGTGGACGGGGACGACCATTTGGGCGGTAGGTCTTCTCGGAACTTCACCGGGGAATATCGGGCTTTAACGGGGGGATTGATTGTACGAGGTTTCCAGCGCCTTGCTGCGGAGGGTGGGAGGTTCCGACGTGCTTGCGAGAGGGACTTAAAGATTGTTGGACGCACTTTGTTGCGATACCCGTGCTCAAATCGTTTGGCTGCATTCCATGTGAAGAGAAAAGGAGCATAGGGTGATTCAGGACTGTATCGATCTAGCCGTGGACTGAGATAGTATTATGTGCCCTCGCATATCTACAGGCGCCGACTTTGATTACTGCCTGGCAAACCATCTCTTGGCAACATATGGCGATATCACTTTCTCCGCCTCCTCCTCCTCCTCCTCCTCCTCAGCCTCTACCTTCACCACTTCCTCCAACGAGGACAGGAACGTAAAAGGAACGAAGGAGGTGATGGCATTCGAAGACGAGGAGGATGAGCAGCCATCTTCACCCTCGAGTTCTTCACCTCTCCACAGCTGCTCCTCGTACACCCTCCTATCCATCGCAGAGCACTTAAAAAAACGCATTTCAACAGCGGCTTCCTCCTCTTTTTCCTGTCTTTCGCAAGGCGGCACCGGGTCCCAGAGCGATTCCTTTGTACAAAACGTAAGCGTGAGCCGAGATGGCTTTGAAAAGGCATGCAAAGACGTATTTGCCCGAGCCCTTTCTCCCGTTGACCGTTGCTTGGAAAGCAATGGAATGGGACGGGACGAAATAGACGAAGTGGTGATGGTAGGGGGGACGACCAGAATACCCAAAATAAGAGAAATGCTGCGAGCGCACTTGAACGTGGAGAGTTTGAACACACACATAGATCCAGACGTGACGGTGGCGGTGGGGGCAGCCTGCGTGGTCGATTAATTCACAGTTGTGCTGCAGGGAGGTCAACGGCATAAATTACTTTGCCCCCCCGAAAAAAACTTGCCGACAAAAATTGAATGACCAATTGACTGAAGCATGGCCACATCCGGGCAATTGATCATAGTAAAGAGTAATTGAGTTTTAGTTTTTTTTGGTTCTACGTTATTTTCCTTATTTAAAGGGCAGAGGCTATAAAGGGGTTTCCCCCGCCGGCGTCGTCGTGTCTGTTATGCTTCCTACACCTTCGATTCCGATTCCAAACGCCGCATGACACCCGCAAGGCTACGCTTACGGTGCAATTCCTTTGAGACAACCAGCCATGTTCGAAGTCCATAACAGATGGGGTACCACGGCATTACTTAACGACGGGATAGTCTCCATGTAGACACGATGGAAACCCTTCCCGCTCCTGAAGAACACGCAACCCTTTGAGCCCTGCCTATCCCTTTTAATTACCACTTTGCGAACAGTTTTCGATTGCGGATAGTACAATGCGTGGGGCGGTATGGCGGGTACCTCGTGACTTTCCCGAGTTCAATAAATGTGCCCATTGTACAGTGAGCACAGGAGGGCAGACTTTCGAGCAATGTGGGCTCATACACCTGCAAGGTCGCGCCATCGCCGCCCCGGAGACACGACGCCATGCATGACTCCTTTGTTGTGCTTCCACATGCGCGTTAAACGTGCCTTCGAGAGATATAAATCCTTTTTGAAAGGTCTCTGGGCTTAAATTGCTGACTTGTCCTTCTTTCCTGCCCTTGCATTCGTGCCCTATCCCTTTACTTCAGGCGCCCGTGTCGCAGCCAGGCGGGGCATCTGTCTCCACACTTACTAGAGCGGGTACGCGCTCTCGACACAGCCCTCAACGTCCATTGTCCCCCTTTTGTTTGCGATGATGGCCGTGCCTTTGGCTTCCTCGGGCCCTTCCTCCTCCACTATGTCCTACCCCTCGAAAGCTCTGAAAGTGGACAGGAGCATGTTGTCGCGTGCCACTGCCAGCGATAACGAGCCCACGCCCGGGTATCTGTACGGAGAAATCAGCAGAATGACCTTGATCTCGTACGAAGCCTGCAAGGAAGTGGAGGATTTCCTGTTGGGACGGTTGAAGCGGAACCAGCACAACGTCAAACTAAAAGTCCTTCGCACCATCAAGCACGTCTGCCGACAAGGCCGGACGGATTTCCGCCGCGACATGCAGCGTCAAGCAGAGGCCATTCGTGCCTGCCTCCAGTACCGGGGCCCTCCCGATCCGTACCGTGGGGAAGAAATTTACCGTCTAGTCCACGCGGCGGCCAAGGAGGCGTTGGAAGCCCTGTACGAGACCCCGCCCTCCACCTCGCCCTTGGGCCCGTCCTCCTCCTCGTCCTCCGCCATCCCTCCCCCCCCGACTCTCCCTTCGCAACGCATCCAAGGCTTCGGTTCAGACCCCCCGCCTGCCTATCCCCCGCACATGGCAGGGGCGGGGGGAGGAGGAGCAGATGGCGCCTTGGGCGGCTTGGGGGGAATCACCAGCTTGGCCACGTCCATGGTAAGCGCCGTTACCGCCAAATTATCCGCCGCCGCGACCGTGGGCGCCG
>NW_005803360.1:13508-13914 GCF_000240725.1 Microchloropsis gaditana
CACAGGCATGACGGGCGTGGGCAATCCTGCCTTCCAGGACCCGCGCGAGCAGGGGAAAAGTCTGTTGGAAAAAGCGGGGGACATGGTCCGGCTGCAGATCGGCACGGTGGTGAACCAAGCCTCCCTCCCGCCCTCGAATGCCTCCTCCCTCTCCCGAGTCACCTTCGCCGCCCCACCAGACCGTTGGAGCCAAGGGAAAGCGACGGGGGAGGGCGGCCGGTTCAGTCCCACCGTCACGAATTACACAGGGGGGGCATTGTCCCCCGCGGTGGCGGAAAATTACGGCTTTCCATCCCCTGACAAGCTCCCCGCTGTGCGTGAGCCGGAGGCGGTAGCCGGTAGCTTTGGAGGGTGGCATCACGATAGGGAAGGTGGGAGCGGGGGAGGGAATGGGCCGGGCAGGCGC
>NW_005803360.1:16673-18754 GCF_000240725.1 Microchloropsis gaditana
GGGTCTTTCCAAGGATGAATATAAAAGGGCATGTCACCACTCACTCCTCCCCCGGACATCGAGGCATAATTCATGCGAGACTGCGACGTGCATGGGATGAGAGAGATGCATTAGAAAGGCGCAGGCAGCAACGTGCCCTCCGGCCACCACCTTTCCCCTTCCCTTTCCGCTGTTTCGACACGTACATCTTCCGGCTTTCCTTCCTTTCGCATCTTTTCTTCAATGGTCGCCAGCACCGCTTGTCGGGCTTGTTCTGTCGAAGCCATCTCCTCTGCCCCCGGACCTTTCTCATCCCTCATGCTTCCTCGACTTGCTGGCAGGGTTCGACGGGAAAGCAGCGCGGTGCCATTACCGTCCCCGGACCTCATCCTATAGACGTCCACGTTTCCTCACCTGTCTGTGTCATGGAAGGGGTTGCGTCATTTAGGGGGAAACCCTTTTGCCATTTCCTTTTTTTGGGAAAAGGAGGAAATATTGCTCGGACAGGCCACCTAAGGCTGGCGTCGGCTAGGTCAACGACCACAAAATCGTCAACCCTCAACATTCCATGCCAGGGCACACCTGGACACGGAATGAGAACAAGCCATTCTCTTTCCTGTTCGCAGCCACCTGGGAGCATGCGTTTCGATGGCGCGCTCAAAAGCAACAATAGAGCAAGAAAAGCAGCATCAGCGAGGATCATTCTATCAGGGGAAAAGAGAGCGATGCCTTACAGGGGTGGCGGCGTTCGACCTGTCCTAACAGTGGTATTGAGGCAAAAATAATGCCTTCAAGACACCAGAGACGTGGAAACATGCCAGACAAATTCAAATGGAAAGATGTGGGCACGAATCTCGTCGAATTGACGGCCGTGGTCTTGGCCAAGGAAACCCGCCAGGGGCTCCTCACGAGTCGCGGAGGCCTTACTCCCACCACGAGCGAGCTTTTCAATCATTTACATGCTCTTACGGACGATTTTTGGGGCCATCCTGGGTCATCAAGTCTTTTCCATGTTCTCATAATTGTACGGGGGGGGCATTTTCACACCTTCCAGACTGGTTGCGGATTTTTTTCCCCCAACTCCATCCTCCACCACACATCACGAGGATCGAAGTAGCAGTACGAGCTGCGTCTCGATCTGTCCAGCAATTAAGTATTTGTAGCCCTGCACAAACCCGCTGAAAAATCATGGATGGCACCGCCGGTCGGGTTGCCATCCTAATTCCTCTTGTGGGCGGTATGTACGATGTCATTCATGGGTGTTACGGGTTTTTAGCAAGGTATTCGTGCTTGACAATCCTACGTCTTACGCCGGGGCCTCCGCAACCCTCCTCTCCCTCCACAGTCGCAATATGCGCGGGTATGGCAGCAGTTGGGTTCAAAGGACGGATCAACGTCGTTGGTACGTGCTAATCCACTGCATCTTCCTGCTTCTTCCCGTCGCACCTGTCCATCATGATCTGCTTTCCTTTCATACACCCCTCCTGCCCACGCGTGGCATCGACCCTCCCAATCCTCATCCTCCACCCTGTTGGACTCCCCCGCCATTTCCTTCCCTTTCTCAGGCGTCGATCTAGGCACGACCTTCTCCGTGGCCGCCGTCAACGAGCATGGGAGTGTGCGCGTGATCAAAGACAAGTGGGGAAACCCCCTGGTCCCCTCCATCGTCTCCTTGGCCCCTGACGGGGGGGTGTGGGTGGGAAAGGAGGCCCGCGAACGCCTGGCCTTGCACCCGTCCCGCACTGTCTACGACGCCAAACGTTTCATCGGCCGAGAGTACGTGGGAGGTTTGTATGCCGTTGGGGGGGGGAAGGCCGCGGGGCAATATGGGGAGGTTGGGGGGAGGAAGCTCTGGGCCTGTGGACGGACCGCACGATATTCTTTCCATGCCACTTTTCCCTCCTTCCTTCGTCCCCGTCCCATTCCAATGCATCCATCCTTCGGGCGCTCCCCCCCCTCAGTTTCGGAGACTCAACCGTGAGGGAGGAGGCCGGGCGCCATCCTTTCGCCGTGGTCGAGCACACGAGTCCTTTCTCAGGCGTCGGCTTCCAAGTGGGCCCTGACCAGGTAGAGAGGGAGGGAGGGAGAGGGGGAGGGAGGGA
>NW_005803359.1:0-3018 GCF_000240725.1 Microchloropsis gaditana
AGGCAATGTAGAGAGAAAGAAAGGCGGCGGAGCACAGAGTCCCATTGAATCCCCGTCATGCTCCCCCGTGCCCACCCTCTCTTCCCTTCGCCCGCACGCCTTCTCTCCAGATCGGGTACGAGAAGCTATCAGCTTTCACGGGGCAAGCGCCGGAGAAGCTTCGTCGGGAGAGAGGGATGGAAGGCTGCCGCGGTCTATCCAGACTCCCCGCCATGACCAAGGGCAGCCACTATGGGCCCGTCCGCGTCATTGGCACCAAGAGCATTTACACGAGGAAGGGGCAAAGACACGACATACGATCTTAAGGGAGGGACGAGCGCGTTCTGACGACCATGGGAGAAGCGCAGGGAGGGACCGGACGCCGATGGGAAAGACCATTTCCATGCGAGTTTCTCCCTCCCTCTCCCAAGAAGATGCCTCGGTATCCCCTTCTGCACCTTCGGCCGCGGCGTCTGCTCTCTCTTCATCCTATTCCTTATCTAGAGGAGCGAGCGTATCTGGACATGCCCTCCGGCCTGACCGGCTCCCATGTCCTTTTCTCTCCGAATCCGAGCGCCGTGCTGCGCCTTCTCCCGCCCTCTCTCCCTCCTTCGCCAGCCCCACGCTTGGCTACCCTCCTTCCTCGCAGGATTTTGACCATTCCTTCCCTCCAGAGGCATTTACACGCCCTCTCACAGACTTTTCAGCCCCTCTCCTCCACGCTCAACCGATACTTTCCCCCCGACTCTCAGAGGACGAGGCTTCCCTCCCTTGTCCAGCCCGTCTTGGGAGCGCGGAGGCAGAAGATATCTTAGGCTGGCTTGGAGCCCATGGCATTGTGTTGCAGCAGCCTGAACGCTTGTTATTGTCCTCGTCTCAGCAGTCGGATTGTCCGGAATTTTCCGACGGTCTGCTCTTGGCCCGCTTGCTCGGTCGATTGGAGGGATGGGGGGAGGAAGGGGTGGAGGGGATCGACTGGTCACCTGGCACCGCGGTGGTTACCCGGCTGCAGAACCTGAAAAGGGTGTTGGACGTGTGGAGGAGGAAGAGGAAAGGAATTCCCTTACACTTACTGCACCGGGAATTCGACATCTTGGAAGGGCGGACGGATGTTTTGCTGCCGCTTTTGTGGCATGTCCGCCGCGTTTATGATGAAGGTGATGGAGAAAGACCAACGGAAACTGGGCTGTGAAGCATGCTGTCATGTTGAAATTCAAAATCAACTCTTGAAGAAAGCACATCCATAAGAAAGATATCAGCACAGACTTGATAAAACGAAATTCAGAGTGACTAGAAAGATCATAAGGCAAGATGTGTTTCAATGACCCTTTCCCACCCTTCCTTTCTTTTCTTGTCTGGCCTCCGTTTCATCGTGCTTAGCTTTCCACAGTTATCCTTAAGCTCCAAAGGCGTCAACGATACTCGTACATGTGATGGCTCCCTTCGCCTGCCTGTTTTAGCTCACCACAGGCACGACGCCCCCGTCTCATTCCTCCGACTTCAGCCTACTTCGTCTTCCTTCCCCTTTCTCGCCTACACGACGACCGTTTCCCCGACGTTGATTCCATAGTCTCAGACCGATCTCCCGGTACCAATGAAGTCTCTGTTTTTCTCTTCCTCTCCTTTCCTACCCTGCATGTTGTGGACCGCCCGACCTCTATCGGATACAATCAGCAACCATTTGGCTCAGATTTAGGTCCTCAGACCGCACCGCGATCTGTGGCATGGACGGTCAAATGCCCGAAAAGGATAAGCCAGAGGCAGAGTAGGGGAAAGCAACGGTTACAAGGACAAAACGGGGGACACGAGACGGAGGAAAAAAGACAAGAAATGCCCCACGGGACGTGTAGGCGCCTTACCTTCAGCACCATCCCTGCCGCTTGGTCTGCTTGCAGCTGGGCCCGCACTAGCACGGGCCGGTTGCCCACGAATACACCGGACCTGGGTCGCCAGAAACACGAGGGAGGGGGATAAAACGTCAGCGTGAGGATTGGTATTTTTTGGGTCGCCCCTGACACCTCAAGGACTCCCTCCTCTCTCCTGCCCTTTTTTTCCTCTATTCCCTCCGTCCTACAGGTGGAGATTGTGCGTGCTGGAGCCCGGCTTCCCCATGGCGGCGGTGCCGTCGCAGGCTTGCATTCCTAGGTAGTCAATCACGGCCACGATGGCCTCTTGGAGCTCTTTGAACTGAGAGAAGAGCCAGAGAGGTGACAAGGGAGGAGGGGCAAGGTAGAAATTTCCCAGACGCGTCAGGCATGAGTATCACCGACAAGCGACATATAGGACCCACATGCCCACTGACTGCTCTCCCTTCCCCACTCTTCTCGCGCAACGTCCCTCCTTCCCCCTCTATCCCCCTGACCTGCAGCTGGAAGTGCTCCATCACCTCCTGCTCGGGCCCTAAGGCCTCCCAATTCTTCTTAAAGTCACCAAGCGGAGCCACCTGCCCCACAGAGAGAAGCAGATTATTGTGAGCAAGCAGGGAAAGGCGGACGGCCCCGCGAAGTTCTTTGACAGCAATCATGACAAAGAAATAAAAGGGGTTGGGGGAAGATGTCTGCTCCGCTCTGACACGAGGAGAGGGAGCAGGCCTGCTGGGGAGCAAGAAGAAGAGAAAGAGGGAAGGAGAGGGAGGGAGGGAGGAAGAGGAAGGATAGAGGGAAGCAAAAAGACCCACCTTTGCCATGTAGTCGCTGGTGTTGATCTCCAACGCTTCCAAGGGGTACTCTTCCGCAAACCCAGAGGGTTCGCCCTCGATCTACGACAAGAAGAAGTGAGGGCGCGTGAAAGCGAGGCACAGGTTGTGAAAGTGACACAAAGGAGAGGGGGAAAAGAAGCATCATAGATTCAGAACACACCCTCCTCTGCTTTTCCCCCCCCTCCCCCTCCTTCCTTTCCTTCGCCATTCCTTTCTTACCTCGCCCGAGACCGGGTCGATGTCTACCACGTTGAAAAGAAGGCGGCACTGCAAACTTTCAGGCGAGATCACCGTATCTAGAGGACGAAGGCAATAGGACGGGGAGGGAGGGAGGAGAACGA
>NW_005803359.1:5115-8452 GCF_000240725.1 Microchloropsis gaditana
CCCCCCCCCCCCCATGACGCAAAGCCTTTCCTCCACTTCGGTTTGCGGGAGACGTTGAATGGGATGCGCAAGCAGGAGTTGTAAGGGCCGCATGATCTTGTTGGGGCCGCAACCATGCCTGTGAGGACGCAAGGGAGGGGGAGTTTTGTATAAAAAGAGAATGAGGGGAAGAGAAGGTGGAGCGGGGATAGAAATGCGCATGACTCAATCACGTGAGCGAGGAACGAGATTGCAGAAGGAACGGGAGGGGACGCACGGGACCGTGAAGAAATATCCTGTCTCTGGCAGCATGGGATGCCGGTCGGCAAGCAGCTCTAAACACGCCTTCCAGATGTCGCTGCTGAGGCGACGGCGCGGGGTCGGAGGCGAGAGAACAGCCGGGTCTCCGTGCCTCGAGTCCAGGACTGTCACGTCGTCATCCTCCTCTCGCATGGGCATGGCCTTTGATTTCTTAAGGTTGGTGATGGCGGGGGAAGAGGAAAGAGAAGGGCCAGGCGGAGGAAGGAAGGGCTGTCGGGCGTGCACGTACAGGAGGTCTAGAAAGAAGTTGTCGTGAGAGAAGAGGTCCTCGACGAGTGCAGGCTCTGGGAGGAGGGGAAAGGTGTAAGACGCCCCCATGAGCAGGATCGCGCGGAGTAAGGGAGGTGGACATGAAAACGTGGTGGCGTCCAATTCTTCCCATTCTTCTTTCTTTTTTTTGCTCGACGAGAAAAAGGACGGTAGGGTTTCACCGAGGAGATGAGCGAGGTGGAGGGCATCGTCCTGTGTGTCGGAGTCCACAGTGCTTGTCGCAGCCGTCGTCGACGACAGCGTTTCGAGCTTCCTCGTGAACTCCTGCAACGAGGATGTGAAGGGGAGGAGCATTTGGCTTCCACGCCCATCCACGCTTACTAAAGCGAATTTATGCCGAAGACACAGACGCGTTTTCACGGAAAGGAATACGGAAACAACGTGCTTCACAATGTCAAGCCGGGTTTGGAAGGGAGAGGAGGTTGTCCAGCCTTGAGACATTTCTGGAGTCGAATCAAGGCAAAAAACGATGTGCTCCGGTGCACTGGCGTATTTTTTAAGAAATTGACGTGTCAAAGCGAAGGGGGACGCAGCAGTCTCGAGGGAGGATAGTGGCCGTTCTTCCATTGTCCTCTCTTCAGTCCTGACGTCTTGGAAATACTGGATCGAGGGAGGGTGGGAAAACCAAAGGAGGTTCGTTCAAGTGATCAGACTACGACAAGTGGAATGAAGGGGCGCACATCCTCGAAGGGCTGTGCACGTCGATACATTTTCACGCGTGGGTTTGGTATGTAGGGTGCGCATTTTTTGCTGCCACAAGCTCTTTCTCGCCCAAAGGCTTTAGGCGAGCTTCAACAGTGGCTAGCCCCTCTCTCGGACAGTCATGGGAGATAGATTATTACATTACAGTCGTCCGACTCACGAAAATTTGATCTGTCATGAACGCTTAGCTAGGGAAAGACCTATCCGACGCGCCCATGAATGGACGGTGCAACCGCGTTTTTCCGTAGTAAGAAAGGTCATGCTGGCTTTTCCCTCTCTCTTCTCCTCCACTGGGTCAATACGCTCCCTCCCCGCTCTTGCCTCCTTATCAGCCAGCCCGTGGACATTTACGACGGACGTGTCTTACGTGACATATTGGTGCAGTGCTTCCTGCCGCCGCAGCATGAAGGGAAGGATTTGGGCGAGGCCCTACATCTCTTTCATGCCTGTTACCACGCGCAGGACCCTGCTTTGTTTGAATTCCTTTACCAGCAAGAGGAAGGCGCGGTGACTAGTTCTGCGAAGCTTGGGGCATTGGTAGAGCGAATACGCGGCGGGGACAACGTGGAACTTGCCCGGCTGCTATCTGTGTTGCGGGTCTTGTGGGATCGGAAGAAGCTTGCAGAGACGGGGAAATCGAGGAACGAGCATCCCATGATGCCGGTGGAACGTGGACGCAGAGGAAGAAAAGGGAAGGCAAAAGGGTCCGGCTGGGATAGGGATTGGGAAGAGGAGAAGGAGCAGGCGGGCGGGGGGAAAAACGGGGAAGAGGGGGAAAGAGAGGAGGAAATTGAAAAAGAGATGGAAGACGACGGAATGACCTCCTCCCAGAGCCCCTTCCCCTCCAAATGCCAAGCCTACCTTTCGCAGGCATCATTTCATCGACCAGGAAGCCTTTTCTCAGAAGAGGAGGCAAAGATAGACGTCCTCTCTCGTGCCGGAAGTCCTCGGCACTCTACCTCCCTGACACCACCTCTGAAAGCAGAGGATCGCTCATTTGCAACGGAAGACGTGGTGCCATGCCATAAAGCGGCGTCGCCAGCATCCCATGGAGGCCCCGCGGCCCCCGTGCCACCCTTCCCTCATCACAAAGGAAGGGAAGAGGTTGTCTCACCCACCCGGGCCCTCAGCTTCCGGGAACGTGTGCTAGTCCATGCCTGGCTGCAGGGGCTCGGCCTTCCCGTGAATTTGCCCCCTGTACCGGCGCCACCGGTCCTGGATCGATGGCTGCCGGAGGATGTGAAGGAGGGGGTGGACGAGGGAGGGGGGGAGGACCAGGGGCCGAGCTCGCCGTCCCATCTACCTCTGCACCGGGATTCCTTCCGGAACGGTCGCTTTCTCTGCGCCCTATTTCTTCGCCTCGAACCCGAAATTGCCGCGTGCACCAAGGGTTTGCAGGAGCTCCTCTGCGAGGAAGACACCAGTCATTCTTTCCTCCCTCCCTCCCTTCCTCCCTCCCCCCCTTCTTCCCTCGTGCGTGCCCGGGAGCGCCTGGGGTGTGCCTTTTGGCTCTTCCGCTGCCGTACTTTCCCCTTGATTCCTCTCTGCTATTTCGAACGCGTCGAAGACGTCCTTCTTGGCGATACGACTGTCCTGTGGTCCCTCCTGTGGGAGCTGAGGAACATCTACAACCTTTCTTCCCCTCTCCCTCCTTCCCTCCCTCCGTCTTCCCCGCCCTGCGCGCCGGCTGGGCGGTCACACTCGATGAAATTGCCCTTCGAGCACGCAGGAAATGGTACACGTGCACACGGAAGGGAGCCATGCGAAATCTCCCGGGAAAAGGATGGGGCGACGCCCTATCCCCCGGGGGGTCAGCGCCCTGCACCCAGGGCGTGGGCGCCGGGCCAAGGTACGGAGGCAGAAGGAGTACGGTCCGAGAAGACGGCGAACGCAAGAAAATTCTGGAGTGGACGATGTGGGGTCCCAGCCGGGGGGGGGCAAAAGGCGATGGGCGTGAGAGGGGCTTCGCCCACGCGCGGACAGGCCTTGACAGGCGGTGATTCGACGGAAGGGGGAGGGGAAAGCCTCGGGGCGCAGGATGGGATGCCATCAAAGGGGGCGGAAG
>NW_005803359.1:8462-14116 GCF_000240725.1 Microchloropsis gaditana
GCAGTGGGGCTCCCAGTGGGACTTGCCGTGGGGGTAGCCGTAGGGCTGGCAGTGGGACTTGCCGTGGGGGTAGCCGTAGGGCTGGCAGTGGGGTTTGCAGTGGGGGTAGCCGTAGGAGTAGCCGTAGGGCTGGCAGTGGGGGTAGCCGTAGGGCTGGCAGTGGGGCTGGCGGTCGGGCTAGCCGTAGGAGTAGCCGTGGGAGTAGCCGTGGGAGCAGCCGTAGGAGTACCTGGGGGGCTACCAGAAGGCTGGGCTGAAGGAACCGCTGTGGGGACAGGAGTCGCAGGAATAATCACCTCGTACACATCATACGCCGGGTCGAATATAAAAGGAGTACAAGTACTCAGGCAGCAGAAGCACTCGCTAGTCACCCTATTCCAGTTAAAGAAGAAAGGTGAGGAGACATTCGCGTTCAGCGAGCAGTATTCGTAACATGCTTCCGTTGTGCCGATCGCCTGTAATTGACGGTTGGCAACGTGAGTTTTGCTCGGTCCAGGGTGCATGGACAGACGGCGCTCCGAGAAGGGCGCCAGTACGCCTCCTTGTGAGAACCGTTGTCCTTCGCCAAATAGCACAAAAGGTTGCGTGGGATTGACAGTAGGAGCTGGCGTCGGCGCACATGTCACCGATCGTTTGGATTTTCCGTACCGCACACGCAGGACCTCAGGACTAGCTAGCGGCGTCTCACAGAAAGTCGCCGTCGCATTGGCAAGGTAAGCAAGCCCAGTAATGACAAGCATCTCGGGCGCACACTCGTCAACGACGACCTTAGCTCGAAATACACGCTTTCCCCCTTTGGACTTGGTAAAATCCATGCCCAGCCAAAATATGGCCGTCGATCCGTCCAAGTTCTGTACGATCTCTGGGCTTGCAATGCGCTTCGAAGCTGGGCGTGCGACCGTCCGCAAAACACTCAGTCCGCTAGGCAAGTCCATTTTGAAAGCCAAGTCATCGACAGGATCCTTAGTGCGAAGACGGACTGTGATTGTAGCTTTACCTTTACCAGCCAAGACCCCGCGCTTCGAGTTTGGGCGTGTCTTACCGGACAAAAGCACGGTCGGACATTGTTGAGCGGTCGCAGTCAGGATCAGGGCCAGGCCCAGCAATGATAGATACAGAGAAGATAAAGATAGCCGCATCTGTCGAAGCCTTGGTCAATCTGCTATAGAGGATGAAGACGAGGTACGTATTCTTGGTGAGGTCCTGACACGCAAGTTGTACCTCACATTGTATGAGGACAGTCTTATCTGCTCAAGCGAAGATTATACTTCTTCATTCATCAAGCGAGATTAGCTGTTCGAGTAATATCGAGTTGTCTACATGGGCTAACATGGACTCATACATCCTACGAAGACTTTTGTCATTCCACGTGCCCAACCTTGGAAACGTAAATCAAGCGGTCTTTATAAGAATTGATCGATTGTTAGCTCATGTAGTTATCTTTCTCTTGTGGCCTATTATTTTCTCAGTAAGGCTTACGTTATGGACCGTTTGAGTCTATCGATTGATTGAAAATCCTCGCTTTCGCAGATGTCAAGAGATTCGAAGAGGAGGAGATTCGAAGACGAAGAGTGAGAACATGCAAAGACATCTGACTGCGAGATTTACCACCTCAAATCCAACAACACACGTTTCGATACACGTGCTGAGGTGTACCACAGGTACGTGTCAATGAATGCACATCTACCAGACTCAATGTAGAGAGGCACCATATGGTGGCCCATGACTGAAAAGTAACGGAAACTCAAGTAACGGAACAAAAAAAGTGAAAAAAGCCTTCTCGCTGATCTACACGCTCTCTACCTTAAGATTCAGAAGTCCTCCAAATTTTCAGGCTTCGGCCGCGCACACCCAACATCTTGTGCATCAGTATGCTTTAGCGTTGCAATATATAGCCCATGTCATTTTATGTGACGGGATAGAATATAAGGACAACGGCGAATTAAAAAAACGAGCGTAGACGTAGCATGGTCCCGGGTTTTTACATCTCTCGCTTTCACTTACGCCTGACCCGTGGCGCGGTCTTAGGTATTTTTTCAACGTTTCAGCAAGTACTGCTTTATAGGAGGAGATCAAGACATTGTGCTTTGTCATTAACTCTGACTCCATCGAGTGTTTTGTCCTGTTCCTCATTCCCGGCCATTTCACAGACAAACGTCGAAGTATGGAAAAAATGAAAAAGTATGGATCGGAGTATTTCGTCTTTTAAGGATAAAGTGATGTGTATCCTCTGATCATATAAAATGCAATATAGGTGGCTTTGTCAGAACCTACTCTTTGTGACGTTTCCGTGCAAGTCAGGACATCCACCATCTTCTTATCTGCTTCAAAGCTTTCATTCAGCCATTAGTATGCTCTTCAGGCAAGTAAGCCTGTGAAGGAAAGTTAATTTACTATTTCTACACATTCGATAGACTTAAGTGAGCTCTCTTGTCCCACCTATTCTAGTGAGATCATCTCTCTACAGTCGGAAGGTGCAGTTCGTGGTGGGACTCGAGAGCATCTCTTAGGCCCGGCAGTATGCGGAGTCAGTGATGGAAGAGTCTCTCATCTACATTGCTCTCATTGAAATCATATCGGAAGCCGAAAGCGTCCATCCAAGAGTCAAAATGAAAAATATGACGACTTAGACCAAAGTTGGATAGTTATTGCTGTCCAGGGCCGAGGGTGTGGGACCGGAGAGGGCTCCAGGACGTCTTTTTGTGCATAAACTTGATCTTGATTAAACTCCGACGGGCAGCAGTCATCTTACGGTAGCTAATATGGTGCGATTTACCACCGAAAAAATAATTACAGTCCGATAATGCAATCACTAATCGTCAAAGTAAGACTTTCCTTGGGCAGCGAGGCTTTGAGTCGCCTCCTTCGCGAGAAGCTTTCTGACTTTGCCTTAGGTCTCGGTTGAAATTACATTACGCAGAATAAGACGTTTAAAATTAAGTTATGAAATAAATGAAGGCTATCAAAGTCATTTCCTAGTTGTCAGAGGCCAGGTGTAACACGAAGAGGGGAGTGATTGAGACTCAGGTTTAGCCACTCCTCATGCTCGTGTACCTTGCCCATGCGCTTGTGCAAGTCATGATTCCCGTACGTTCACGTCATTTCTAGTATGTTTATAGAAGCTGGATCATCGTTAATGACTGAAAACGTCCTCAACAAGTTAAAGTGCCAATTATGTAAAGGTCCTTCACGCTTTAAAGAGAAAGTTCGCGCCATTTCTACAAGCTTCACCTTCATTTCCACCGAAAATCTCGTCCTGGTGACAGGCGAAAAAGTAATGAGAAAATATGAACACTAGAATATACTTCGAATTTCGACAGCTCGCACGCAGTTGAATATTGTGCGAGTCTTTACGATCACGTAGAATTATGTAAAGGGTTTTGAGCAGCCCTTCAGTCTTCAACCACCTGCCCTCAGTCGTCGAAGGCATGGGAAAGTACTTTCTAGTATCGAAATTAACAATTGGCAAGAAATCGCCTAACCGATGCATACCCATCAATCATCAATAATGGACTGGCACTTGGCAATTGTTTCAGCTTTTCAAAACTTTCTTCATGTTGTTTTCCAAGAGAACGCTTCTTCCTCTCGAGACAGATTTCACAACACAAATTGGGGAACTTGAGTCACTCATCAGCTTGCTTCATATCATATCAATCCTCCTGCCGTAGCTTACTCACCACAGACTGAAAGGGGACTTCGACTTCCTATGCGTGTCGTCGAGCTTCATGCTTTGACGACTGTAGCACTGCTTTTCGCGTTGTTGGCGAGAGGGACGGAAGGTATGCCGGTTTAAGCCTCAAAGGATATTTTTTATACTTGTCTGGTACTTCGAAGTGCACATACCTGTGTAGATACTTAACATTTTTACATCGTACGCATGCAGGGGGAGCGGTCACATATGCCAATCACGGGGAGCCTGCCCTGCAGGCGCATTTCAGTGATTTCTACGAGATAATGACTCCCGAGGACTACAGGTAACATGAATCAGCTTAATGATGATAGGAGTGAGATTTTGTGAAGCTGAAGCTGTGAATGGGTCTTCAGCGGAGTAAAAGTATTTTGTGTTTTTGACAAGAGACAACGCTACACTACACTACATCCTCTCCGTTCCCCCTACCTCCTTTCCTCTCTTCTTCCCTTCTTCCTTTCCTCTTCCATTCCCTCCGTTTTTATTCCCTCGTTCTTCTTTCATTCCCTTATTTTGTTACTTCTACCTCTTACCCCCTCTCTTTTATCCCGTCGTTCAGAATCTACCAGGACCGCCTCCATGAGATCATCGATTGGGGCCTACGCAACACCCGTCAGCAAGACCTTCGTAAAGGTTTCCTCCAGGGGGTCGCAGAGGATTGGCGATTCGTGCCCACGCCCCTGCGCCAGGGTCTCAAGCGCCGGCACAAGGATTTCGGGCCCCTCCAGGAGCGGCGCCGGGTGACCTTGGATGAGCGAAATCGGCAGATGCGGGATAGGATCGATCGGGGTGTGGCAAAGAAAGGCTACCTAGTCGCCTACTACATGTTCAATCACGACTGCAATGCCATGGGGCCTGCAGAAGACAGGGAGCATTCCCTTTTCTTCCAGCCGCTGCCGCGTCTTCGCATGGGCTGGCCGCATTCGTCCCGGCAAGTCCAGCATTATCTGGTCGCTCTGCGTCAAAGAAAATTTAATCACATGTACGTTGGGGTCACCCAGGAATTCGCGCCGTACGGGGAAAGAGAAGTAGAGGATTGGCTTCGACTGAAAGGCTACGAAGGATTCAAGGTAAAGACCCAGCGAGTCCTCCTAGGCAAAGGACCCGAGACGTACGCGTTAGCGAAGGATAAGATAGTGAACTGGTCGTGGGGGGAGGAGGTGAAATGGGTGCGATTTTCGGAAGGGGAACATGGGATCAACGTGGTGAGTCAGATCCGGACCTACGGTTTGTTGTGGACGATGAATCCGTTGCGGAAGGTTCTCTGCCACGAAAAGCCATGGGGCAAACGGGGCGGGGCGGTGGCGGCGGTGGCGGTGAGCACGCTGCGAGGACACTTACTGGAAGGGGAGGAGAGGTTTTGCGTCTGGTTCGAAGGAGGAAGACAGGGAGACGTGTGGTTCGACGTGCTTTCCTTCAGTAAGGGCGCTTTCCCATTAGGGCGGTTGTTGATGCCCGTGGTGAGACCGTTACAGAACCGTTTCTTGGTCGACGTTGGAAGAGCAATGCAGAAGCTGGTAGGAGAATCGGTACCAGAAAAAAGCGTGGTGGCGAACAAATCAAAATGGTGGTGGAAATGAGGGATTCGGAAAAGGAAAGGGAAGAGGAGGGGCATGGAGGTGCAGCATTTTGTAGAGGGCGGCCCAGTGTGAGGATGCGTGTGTATATAAGGGTAGGCTTGGGAGGTGGTAGCGCATCACCCCTCCCAGGGTAGCATCTCTGACTATGAATGTGAAGAAAGAGGGATCGAAGATTCTCGAAGAAAACGCGACGCGTCGGAAACGCACGATTGGTCGTCCCCGCCCTCGCTTACGTTGCTGGCCTCACGGGAATTTCCCTGTTTATTCGCTTCCCTGGAATTCAATCTTGCTTTTCCTCCTCGATCGCCCCCTCCCCCCCCTCGTGTATCCTCTTGTCCCTCATTAGGTCGCGTGCCCTGGGGAATAGGGCCCCCTCCCTTTCTTCT
>NW_005803359.1:16761-18747 GCF_000240725.1 Microchloropsis gaditana
GCCGTAGGGCTGGCAGTGGGGCTGGCGGTCGGGCTAGCCGTAGGAGTAGCCGTGGGGTTTGCAGTGGGGGTAGCCGTAGGAGTAGCCGTAGGGCTGGCAGTGGGGCCAGCCGTGGGAGCCCCTGTCGGACTTGGGGTAGGGCTAGCAGTGGGGCTCCCAGTGGGACTTGCCGTGGGGGTAGCCGTAGGGCTGGCAGTGGGACTTGCCGTGGGGGTAGCCGTAGGGCTGGCAGTGGGGTTTGCAGTGGGGGTAGCCGTAGGAGTAGCCGTAGGGCTGGCAGTGGGGGTAGCCGTAGGGCTGGCAGTGGGGCTGGCGGTCGGGCTAGCCGTAGGAGTAGCCGTGGGAGTAGCCGTGGGAGCAGCCGTAGGAGTACCTGGGGGGCTACCAGAAGGCTGGGCTGAAGGAACCGCTGTGGGGACAGGAGTCGCAGGAATAATCACCTCGTACACATCATACGCCGGGTCGAATATAAAAGGAGTACAAGTACTCAGGCAGCAGAAGCACTCGCTAGTCACCCTATTCCAGTTAAAGAAGAAAGGTGAGGAGACATTCGCGTTCAGCGAGCAGTATTCGTAACATGCTTCCGTTGTGCCGATCGCCTGTAATTGACGGTTGGCAACGTGAGTTTTGCTCGGTCCAGGGTGCATGGACAGACGGCGCTCCGAGAAGGGCGCCAGTACGCCTCCTTGTGAGAACCGTTGTCCTTCGCCAAATAGCACAAAAGGTTGCGTGGGATTGACAGTAGGAGCTGGCGTCGGCGCACATGTCACCGATCGTTTGGATTTTCCGTACCGCACACGCAGGACCTCAGGACTAGCTAGCGGCGTCTCACAGAAAGTCGCCGTCGCATTGGCAAGGTAAGCAAGCCCAGTAATGACAAGCATCTCGGGCGCACACTCGTCAACGACGACCTTAGCTCGAAATACACGCTTTCCCCCTTTGGACTTGGTAAAATCCATGCCCAGCCAAAATATGGCCGTCGATCCGTCCAAGTTCTGTACGATCTCTGGGCTTGCAATGCGCTTCGAAGCTGGGCGTGCGACCGTCCGCAAAACACTCAGTCCGCTAGGCAAGTCCATTTTGAAAGCCAAGTCATCGACAGGATCCTTAGTGCGAAGACGGACTGTGATTGTAGCTTTACCTTTACCAGCCAAGACCCCGCGCTTCGAGTTTGGGCGTGTCTTACCGGACAAAAGCACGGTCGGACATTGTTGAGCGGTCGCAGTCAGGATCAGGGCCAGGCCCAGCAATGATAGATACAGAGAAGATAAAGATAGCCGCATCTGTCGAAGCCTTGGTCAATCTGCTATAGAGGATGAAGACGAGGTACGTATTCTTGGTGAGGTCCTGACACGCAAGTTGTACCTCACATTGTATGAGGACAGTCTTATCTGCTCAAGCGAAGATTATACTTCTTCATTCATCAAGCGAGATTAGCTGTTCGAGTAATATCGAGTTGTCTACATGGGCTAACATGGACTCATACATCCTACGAAGACTTTTGTCATTCCACGTGCCCAACCTTGGAAACGTAAATCAAGCGGTCTTTATAAGAATTGATCGATTGTTAGCTCATGTAGTTATCTTTCTCTTGTGGCCTATTATTTTCTCAGTAAGGCTTACGTTATGGACCGTTTGAGTCTATCGATTGATTGAAAATCCTCGCTTTCGCAGATGTCAAGAGATTCGAAGAGGAGGAGATTCGAAGACGAAGAGTGAGAACATGCAAAGACATCTGACTGCGAGATTTACCACCTCAAATCCAACAACACACGTTTCGATACACGTGCTGAGGTGTACCACAGGTACGTGTCAATGAATGCACATCTACCAGACTCAATGTAGAGAGGCACCATATGGTGGCCCATGACTGAAAAGTAACGGAAACTCAAGTAACGGAACAAAAAAAGTGAAAAAAGCCTTCTCGCTGATCTACACGCTCTCTACCTTAAGATTCAGAAGTCCTCCAAATTTTCAGGCTTCGGC
>NW_005803358.1:0-217 GCF_000240725.1 Microchloropsis gaditana
CAACAACAACAACAACAACAACAACAACAACAACAACAACCACCACAACCACAACAACCACAGCAACAGCAACAACAACAACAACAACAACCACCACCACCACCACCGCCACAACAACAGCAACAACAACAGCAGCAGCAGCAGCAACAACAACATCAACAGTTTCTCCACCGACAACAACAACAACAACGACAACAACAACAACAACAACAACAAC
>NW_005803358.1:4318-18740 GCF_000240725.1 Microchloropsis gaditana
AACAACAACAGCAGCAGCAGCAGCAGCGACAGCAAGGTCAGCATACGGTGTATTCTCACTCAGTCCATCCACCGCCTTCCCAGAAAGCTCACACATCGAGCTCTGTTAATGCGATTCTCTCTCTACCCAACGGCTCTGGCGGCAATTCTTGTTTAGTCAACCATTCCAATGGCCCTTTTGCTAATTCTTCGACAGCAAGGCCTCATTCTGCGCTTCCTCTCTCAGCTTCCAGGCTGCAACAGCAACAACAGCAGCAATCGCACCGACCCCATCAACCGCAACAAGGCCAACAACACTCAAGTCTTCAGTATCAAGCAAAAGGTATTGACGGGCAATCAGCTCCGATTGCACTCCGCATCGTAAGTAACCAAGTGCCTGCAGCCAATCCCGTGGCTCCGGCAGTACTTCAGCGGAAGCCCCCCACGATGGATCCGATATTCAAGGAACGAGAACGCTGGTTGAAAGTCGCGCTCAAGAAAGTACAAGCTTCGTCACTGGCCGACGCACAACGAGCATATGGATTTTTGCTAGAGGATGGACAGTCGCAACCAGAGGCGTTGCTGGCTCCTGTAAAAGAGGCTTTGGAATACGCAAGGCGCACCGAGGCAAAACTTAAAGAACAATTGGAATCTGAAGTTAGCAAAACTGAAGTTGGAGTTGAGGAGCAGAAGGCCAATGTCTCGCAAAAAATTAAGGAAGAAAATTCAACGACGGCAATTGATAGGAAAGAGGATGGATCTATCGTAAAAGCTCATGAGACTCAGGAGACTGCCAAGGAGGCGACAATGGCTGACGTGGAAGAGGTGGACAGTAGCAAGAGGGCGGACGATATAACGAGTGACAGGAAAGATAAGGCTGTAGCGGAGGGGGAAAGCGACCCATCATCTGGGTACGTATCTCGGAACGCTGTCGAAGCAGTGGCTTCTTCCACGCCACTGCCCGTTACACTGCCGCGCATCGCTCCGATGGACGGTGTACCGCTGGTGGAGGCAAGTCGGACCATCCAGGCTAAATTACACGAGCATCAAGTGCAAGGACTGAGCTGGCTTGTCCATCAATACCGCAATGCCGTACCGGCCATCTTAGGGGATCAAATGGGACTGGGCAAGACTTTACAGAGTATTGCTTTCCTGGCGTATTTGAAGGACAATTTGCATATCTTAGGGCCCCACTTGGTCGTGGTTCCTCTCTCTGTCATGTCGAATTGGATGAGTGAAATCGAACGCTTCTGCCCCTCGATGCGATGCATTCGTTTCCATGGTCCCAAGCAGGAGCGAGCGCGTATCAAGCAAGAAGAGCTGACGGACGTCCGGGAGTTCGATGTGGTGGTGACAACGTACGAAATGCTCACTTCCGAAATATCCTACTTCCGACGGAAGTTTTTCTGGCGTGTCCTGATCGTTGACGAAGGCCACCGCCTCAAGAACGAGAAGTCTCAGCTTTCCGAAAACCTTCGGAAGCTGCCCGCCTTTTACCGCATCATTCTGACCGGCACACCTTGTCAGAATAACCTTCGCGAGCTTTGGGCCCTCTTCCATTACCTTCTTCCCGACGTGTTCACCACTGCCTCGGCCGAAAAGTTCGAAGAGGGCTTCGATGCTCAACGCGGCGTCATGGACGTCGCGCGCATGAAGGAAGCGAGGGCCTTGCTCTCTCTCCTCATGCTGCGTCGTCGGAAAGACCAAATCTCCATGACTCTCCCTCCTAAAACCGAGTTGGCTGTCGTGTGCGGTCTGTCCGAATACCAGCGTACGTGGTATAAGCGGGTGCTAACAGGGGTGCGAAATGAGGTCCTAACTACAGGAGCCGGAGGTGCACACGAGATGGCCGATCCGGAATGGCGGAAACTTCTCAATATTCTCCTCCAACTCCGCAAAGTATGCAATCATCCGTACCTGATGTCCGATTCCGGGTACACTGTTGGCGAAGAGATGGTCGAAGCTTCTGGGAAATTGAAAGTCTTGGATCGCATGCTTCCCAAGATGAAAGCGGACGGCCACCGCGTCCTTCTCTTCTCTCAGTTCACTTCCATGCTTGATATTCTCGAAGAATATTGCCAAATGCGGGGTCACGAATACGTGCGGTTGGACGGAAGTACCAACAGAGTTCAACGACGTTTGGATATGCGTCGCTTCAACGCTCCAGGGTCCAACCTATTCGTATTTTTGATATCTACCCGCGCAGGCGGTGTAGGGATTAACTTGGCCTCGGCCGATACTGTGGTGTTGTATGACTCAGATTGGAATCCTCAGGTACGATTTTGGAATGGGATGCCGATGTGAAGGAGGGACGTCTACTTCTTTGTATCATTTCGTTGCTTTTGAATATACTCGGTAAGCTATTTTCCTTATCACGATTATTTATCGGGGCTTTTCTTCTATATTTCTTCCCTTGACAACACAGGTGGACTTGCAAGCGATGGAGCGCGCCCATCGCATCGGCCAAACAAAGCCTGTACGCGTCTATCGACTGGTGGTGCGAGCCTCAGTGGAGGAACGGATGGTGAGTCGTGCGCACAAGAAATTGTTCTTGAACGAGATAGTCGCGGAGCGCGAGGAAGGAGAGAAAGGAGATACGACCCTGGATGATTTGGCTGACGACGGGGCAGGGGATGAAGACACGTACGAGGGCGGCGGAGAGGAGAACGTGGACGAGGATCCTGTCGAGGAGATGGGTAAAGTGGGCTCGAATACGGCGTTGGCACGGGACGAAGTGGCTCGGATGATTCGGACGGGCGTGACGGCCCTTTTCGACACGAACAAGGGCGATTTGACTGATGACGAACTGGACGTGCTCTTGGGGTTGAAAGACGGGTCGTCGACAGGTGCTGGAGGAAAAAGCGAAGGTGGGAATGGGAATGGGGCACTGGAGGAGGATGCAGAGGATCAGGAGAAAGCGGTGGCGGGTTTCTGGCAGCAAGCGGCCACGGGGGATTTGGAGGAAGTAGACGTGCGGCACCTGGAAGGTGTGAACTACGAGAAAGCCAAGCCAGACTTTGGCGGCGCGTATGGGAAGCGTGGAGGGAGCCAGGACCTGGTGGAACTGGGAGTGAGAAAGAGGAAGCAGCGTTTGGTGATGGTGGATGGACGTGGCTCGGGATACGGACGATCCGTGCCCGTGCTGGCGGACGAGTACTTGCAGTCGCAAAAGGATGCCGCCGCGGAGGCGACAGGGTCCGGTGGGTCGAAGGAAGACACCACGTCGAGCGGACCGAGGCGTCTGCGCCGCGACTGGGACCATGAATCAGGTTGTTTCCTCTGCCAGAAGGCCTTGATAGCGGACCCGTCCAAAAAAGGGCAAAATTTCAAATGCGGGTATTGCCCCAAAGTGTTTCATACGTCCTGTTTGTCGAATTTCACGAAGAAGGCAGTGGAGGGTGCAGGGCCCGCGAATATCATGGTCTGCCCCCACCACAACTGTCACGGGTGTCGCCGTACGACGGCTGCGGCGGGTGGCTTACTCTTTCGTTGCGTGGAGTGCCCGCGCAGTTATTGCGAGGATTGCCTGGAAGATGAAAACATCGAGTCCTTGGGTCGATGGAAACCGCTGGAGGCGTTGGGTTACTTCACCAAGCAGGCGTACTTCATTCGGTGCCCGACTTGTTTGAACAGCGGGGAGGAGGGGGAGGAGGGAGACGAGGAGGACGAGGAGGGAGAGGAGGAGGGAGAAGAGGAGCAAGAAGTGGAGGAATGAACAGAAGAAAGATGGGAAGGAGCGTCAGGACGTGTTTAGGGTTCATGTAATAATGGGTAGAAAGGAATGGAATGGCCCTCCGTGTTCTGAATATGTGTATTTTGTAGACGTGCTGTCAAAATTAGTCCCAAGTCAGCCTCTGAGTACAAATGAAAGGGCGACAGATTCCGAAATATCAGTCCGTGACTACATGTCTTCTCGACAGTCGGGAGGACGGGCAAAAGAAATAACGCAGCGTGAAGCACCCAAATGCCCTCAACTTCGTTCAGTGCGCGGCCATCGACAAAAGAGGATTGGGGTTTCCCAGCCAGCACATGATTGTTGGGAGGCGGCGTCGGTTGTGTTGCGGTCATCGTTGATTTGCAGTCCTCTACGAACTTTAGCGCTCCAAGTGCCTACACGACCCCCCCCCTCCCTGCCCGGACCTCGTCTAGCTTCTCCTTGAGAAGCTCCACCCCTTGACAATCCCTGCCCAAGGCTGTCGTCAAGAAATCTAGCCCTCCTTGCTGTTTTTCCAACGCCTGTTGCAACAGGTGAACGTCCTCGCGGGCCAGGTCGCATGTCAACTCTTGCCGGGGCTCCTCCCTTCGATCGAGTTCATCCTCCTCCACCACGCCGCCAACTTCGTTCAAAGTCCGAATCGCACCTTCCAGTCGTCCTAGCATGCTCTCCAAGCGGTCTTTCGTTTGTTTTTCTTCCTGAGAAATGGGACGGTTCACCTGGCGGAGGACTTGCAGGCGCTGCAGTACCGCCAAGAACCTGTTGGTGAGCTCCATGTGCGCATCCCGACAACGCGCCAGCCTCTCTTTTGCAGCCCGTGCCTGGCTATACAAGGCTTTGACCCCTCCTCCCAGCCTTTCCACGTGCTCTTGCACTCGACGCATCTCTTCCTGCTGGCCCTTCAGCTTGGCCTCGATTGCGCTTCGATCTCTCAACTCGACTTCTCTGGGCACCCCCGTGCTCGTGTCCGTCACGCGGAAGGCAAATTTGTAGTCAACAACCCGAGAAGGCTGCTGCTGCGGCTGAAGGGAAGACGCGAACATTCCAAGCTGCGGTTGCTGTTGCTGCAGTGCTTGCGACGCTGGCTGGTCGTGAGGCAGGTAGGCCTCCCGAAGCATGTTTAGCTCCTGCTCCCAGAACTGTCGCTGCTGCAATTGCCGCTGCTGCTCCTGCTGTTGCGGTGTGGGGGCAGCGAATGGCATCCCGCCCATGCTTCCCATCGCTCCAGCGCCCACAGTGTTGGGACCCTGACCAGCTCCGGGATGTCGTCCGACGCCCCCCATCCCGCCAAATCCCCCTTCCCCGCCGCCAAACCCACTGGTACCACCAAAAAAGCCAGGGGTTGGAGGCTTTTGTGCCGATGTCCCTGCCGTCATTCCAAAGGGACTGGATGACGCGGCGGGCGTTCCAAAGAGGCCAGCTGTAGTACTGCCAGTACTGCCATATGCAGAGGCTCCAAAGGGTTGGCGCGAGGCGGTTCCTGTTGTCGTCCCCGATGCATTAAGGCCAAAACCACCAAATAAAGAAGGCTGCTGCTGCTGTTGTTGTTGTTGTTGCTGCTGCTGCTGTTGCTGCTGCTGCTGCTGTGGTTGACTAAGGTTACGTGTACAGGAATGAGGGATCAGCGTCGGGATGCTTCACAAAAAAGCAACTAACTGGAACGGTGACACAAGATGTTATGCTTTCTTTATGACACCCTACATCTTGTTCCAGTCTTGTTTTGCTTTTTTTGCACCTCACCTTCCGAATGCGTTTGTTGATCCAAAAGCCCCGGTGGCGGAAGCAGCGGCAGGCGTGCCGAATAGGGACGCAGGAGCAGGGGCTCCAAAAGAGCTGAAAGGCTTGGGCGTTTGGGAATTTTGTTGGGGCTGACTTGCCGTCCCAAAACCAGCAAAACTCATCGGCCTAAAGTTGCGGGAAGGCGAAAGTGTGACATGAACGGTCAAGTGAAGATCAAGTAAGACGGGAGACCACAGGAGGCAGAGGCAGGGCAAAGGGAGGACTGCTCATGGGTTACAGCATGCGCGTACAGCAAAAAAAAGTGCTAGCGCGTAGACTACAGCGTGATTGGTGTGCGAAGCACCTGACACCGAACAAAGGACGTTTTTATCCTGGCCCCTCTTGGCCGTGTGGCCGCCGATGGGGTCTGGCCTCCGCCTCGCTGAAGTCGAACCGAAACCACACCGAAAAGAAAGCCATGACCGATCCCACCAAAATATTGGGTTTAGCGCCCGATGCCAGCGAAACCGCACTTATCACGCGCGCATCTTGCTCACTGTGTGGATGAGGTGCGCGTGGGGGATTCTGTTTCTTTTCTACTCCGTGACTTCAATGTAGTCACAGGTCTTCTAGCATTGTGCCGAGGTTAAATAACGATCATGAAGCAGTTGCTTTAATTCCTGAGGGATCTAACCGCGACTTCCCCATTTTTTGGGACCAGGTCCGGGCCTCCTACATCATCACGTCCCTACAAAGACTGTTTTCACTTTAGACGGAACGCGAGACCTGGGCGTCCCACTTGACGGTGAACTGTGTGAGAGACGTTGTCTCTTACCATTTGAGCTCACCTTCCTACTTGTCAAACATGGCCTCGTCCACTGCCCTGATGGAGGACAGGATGGAGAGGAGTCCGAATCCCGGCAGTCCTCCCGGCAACAGCCTTGAAGGCCAGCTGGAAAGTTTCAGCTTGTTGCCTCACAAAACGGAAGAAGAGAATGAGGAAACGGCGCAAACTGCTACGCCTGGGGTAAGCGACATCCTCTCTGTGAGGGGGGAGACAAGTGAGAACACGCCAATGGGCACAAGTGGGCAATCGAAGAAGGGGATCGTGGACATGCTGTACAACAACAGGCCCAAAGAGTTAGAAACACGGCCTCGTTACATTGATGCACACCCGGAAGCCCGACTTGTCCTCCAAGCCTTCTTCAGCGCCGTGTTGGCGGAGGAGCCCGAGGATGTTTATGCCTTCGCCCGGCAGTACTTCAGCCAACGAGTGAAGGTCCCGAAAGAAGAACTCTTGCGACCTTTGGTTATATGTGGGCCATCGGGGGTAGGGAAAGGGACGCTGATGAACATGCTGTTTGAGGAGTTTGGAGGCTACTTCGGCTTCTCTGTGTCTCACACGACACGGGCACCGCGACCTGGAGAGGTGGAAGGCGTACACTACAATTTTACCTCAAGAGATGCCATGGAAGCGGCCATCGAGGAAGGGCGTTTCCTGGAATTTGCCCGAGTGCACACCAATTTGTACGGAACGAGCCTTGAGGCCGTGCGGCAAGTCCAGCGCGCGGGCAAAGTGTGTGTGCTCGACATCGACGTACAAGGGGTGATAAAGGTAAAGGAAACCGACGTGAACCCCCACTACGTGTTCATCGCCCCGCCATCCGTGGAGCATTTGGAGGCGAGGCTGCGAGGCCGGGGCACGGAGTCTGCGAAAGACATTGAGACACGGCTGGGGGCGGCGCGTACGGAGATCGAGTATGGCCTCGCGAAGGGAAATTTTGAGCATGTGGTCGTCAATGATACCTTGGAAAAGGCCTATGCTGACTTGAAAACGACATTGGTTGGATTCTATTCGCATTTGGCGGCTAAGACCGCTTGAAAAGAGAGAAGCGACGGCGTTATGCAGCGCCACTTTGATGTCTTCGGTGTCTGACAAGAGTTCAGTTTCTTCATGGAACAAATTCGGGGAATATGGTAAGTGCACGCGTGCCACTGTTCATGGTCTCATCCTTTGCAAAGACCATCAAATCGTAGTGCCACGAATAGAGAGAAAGACTGCATATTCTCGGGTGTAGCCCTGCTTTTCGTGAAGAATAGCCCCAGGAATCGCACGTTGTTCAGTAGATACAGAAATATTTGGTTAGATTATTTTAAAAAAGATCGCTTTAGATCTCCGCAAAAGTCAGGTCCGCGGGCTTGCATGTTACAATGGTCGCTTTGGCTCGACTGGAGAACTAATTAAGTTCAAGGAAAGAAGATCTGGAAGATCTGGTAGACGAACCAGGCACTACATGGCAATATATAGATTTTAGCATATCTCTGTCGTCCGTTTAACCCTCTAGTGTCTGGGGTAGTTAATTACATTGCTTTTAGCAGCCTGGGATGTGGTTCCCCTCCCCTCTACCCCCTCTTCCCCCTTTACCTCCACGTCCTCCTCGCCCCTCCCTTCTCCCACCCCGCATATGACCTCCTCCGCGCTGTAGATTCCTCGACACGGACGCGGCTGTTGGCGGTTTATCCCCCTCAAAGGCTCCGATAGGTCTCGCTCCCTGCGCTGGCCTGAATTTACAGCCCACATTCATATCCTGCGTCAAGATCTGACCCACCCACCCCCCTTCGTGCAATTTTTTTTTCGCCTTGTGATGGTCTGCGATATGCTTTGCCAGGGCTATTCCTGACCTGGCTGCCGCGGGTATCGAAGGGGCCAACATCCAATCCCCACACACTCCACACCCCGTGCTTGCCTGGAAGATGAAGGGTACCTCCTCCGACACGTCTGCCACAGAGATCGGGTTCCCGGCTCCCCACAACTGTAAAGCGGAAGTGGAGACCTTGAAGGCCGCGTCGTATTCTCGCCCTTCCTTTCCCAACGCCAGGCGAAAAGCCTGTAACAAGAGAGAGGTGACCTCTGCGGCTGTCTCAATGGGAATATTCTCCTGGGGAACCTTGTGCTCTTCGGCAAAGGTTGGGGAAGAGACGATGACCCACGCCCTCCTTGTGCCCTCGTTTTCTGGGCCCTTCTCCACGTTCTGCCCGAGCTTTGCCCCTTGGTCGGCCACCCAGGACAGAGCTGGCACCCCTTTCACAAAAGCGCCTTCCAAATTCGGTGTCGGCAGCGGCACAGGACCGTCTAACACCACCATGAGCACGTACAAGCTACACAGTTGCATGAACCGTGGAGTCGAGCCTCCGCGGAGGTTGGCGCCGAATTTGGTCTCCAAGAGACGGGCAACGGGCGCCAGTGCCGGTCCTGCAGATTTCATCAAACGTGCCGCACATTTCCCATTGTGGGCGACTACAAGGTAGTCGAAGTCATCCAGTTCCTCTTGGTAGTGCCAGAGGCGCCATGTGCCGTCTTTGTTCTGCCTGGCCTTTGACACCCATTTAGGCCTGTCAATCTCGAGGTTTCTTGCCATGTAAGCCGGGATAGCCCGCATGCCACCGCTTCCGATCAGTGCGCGAGGCTGCACGCCGCCTGAGTCTGTGGCGCGGGGCGAAAAGACCCCGCCTCTGGAAAGGGTTCCAATACGTTGGCTGTCCCATTCGCGGAGTACGCCGTCGCACTCCATCTCGCATACCCACTTGTTCCAGGTGTCAGAGGGGGAGGACGGGGAGGTGGAAACATAGGAGGACGGCGCACTCAGGAACTGAGCAGAGTGGTCAAAAAGCACTTGAGTTTTCCCACCGTCTACTTTGAGCATTTTGGATGAGCACCGCCCTCCAGGATGCAATCTGCCAGTGTCGAAAAGAAGAACGTCCATCCCGTGAGCTTGCAGCTCCTTCGCACAAGCCAGGCCCGAGATGCCTGCGCCCACAATGGCCACGCGGCCACTAGGAGAAGATTTTTTTCCGCCAGAAGCTACCATGCATAGATTAGACTTTTGGTATAATTGTGGGATAGTCAAGTGAGTTGAAAAATCTTTCTGTACGACTCGCAATGCCGCTCCACGCGGCATACGATGGTATACAAAAGCTGCCGGAGTGGTGCTGCAAGGCGAGGAACTGACCGAGGCGAGAAGGACTATCAAAAGCGACAACTGTAGCAGCCGTACCATCAAAGTCGACCTCTTCCTCTTCTCCTAGTATGTGGGTAGTTTATTTTCGACGTTAGACTCTAGAACTCCCGGCATAGTCATTCTTCCTCGTAAGCTTCTGATGCTTCGAGTCACGTCTTGGCGACTCCCCCGATACCACCCTGGCGGGCGTTCCAGGTCGCTGACATGACTTCCTTCCCTCCCCAAAGCTGTCAAAGCTTCAAAAATCCTTGAACACATTTCTTCTATCATCACCCTACGCATAAGAACTAGCGTGTGTCGATGTATTGGCGGCTAGCTTTGCGTGCCGCATGACAGATGGACTTGGTCCCTCTGGCGCTACTTCGTCTTTGAAGTTCCTGGTGTCTAAACCCGCCCGGGCATCGGCCGCACGGCATTTAGTTGCTATCGAACTGCCTCACTGCGGGTAGAAAGACGTTGCATTGAGGACATTACAGACAGCCAGCATATAAATTTCTATAGATGAATTTTTAGATCCTGCAGACGAGGGAAAGAAGTCACGTCTTTAGGAACAAATAGGAAATGGGTCAGTGGGCTCGATCCGAGCTATGCGTGGTTAAATTTCAGTCAGTCAGTGTTTCGCGAGTCTTTCCTTGAAATTAATGACACTCTCCGGGAAAATGCTTCATTTAACACTTATATATCCTATTTAACGCAAAATGCAAACATACCCTCATCGAAAGCACAGGGTTGTTTAGGAATGGGGCAGGCGCAGACCTCATCCTTCGTTAGTCCGTTTGCCGCACCACCACTGATGCTAAATACAGACGACCTGGTTCGCAATTGGATGACTGACGGAAACAATGACACAAGGTATCATTATCACGGTCAGTCTCGCAGCGAACGGCGTCGTTGCCGCTCGGACGGCGCGAAAGCTTCATCTACCTCGCCGCCTGTGGACAATGGCGTAACTGGTGTCATGGTCCAATGTGGTCCGCAAATCGAATCTCAGAAACATAAATTGCTCTCAACCTCACCCGCTTTCATTTTTATGATGATACGGCACCAAAATGGAGAAGAGGTGATCCTTTCCCGCGAGGCTGTGCACGGTGCGACCAGCAGGCTGACGTACTCGCGGCACCAAAAAGACATAGTCTTGGTTCTCAGCGACCATCCAGCGGTCCATTTGCCCGCACGAGCAATTGCTACGAAAGCAGGCATGGGGGAAATGCTGTTCGTTAGGGAAGGTCGATCGCGAGCACGGGACCGGAGTACGGAAAAAAGAATCTGCAAACCCATGCATTCGATGACGCTTCTTGCCCGTCCTGGTGGCCGCTCGCACGACTTTCTTTGTGGCTTCCAGAATATCATCGCTACTGTGCTATCTTCTGTGCAGCTTCAGGCCGTGTTGCCCAGGGTGGCGAGCGATTGGGAAGCACACCTGGCTCTTGTCCTTGTAAATGTGGCCTGCTGGCACCGAGACTTGCCAGGCTTAACATTGCTTTTCTTGGGTATGCTGCTCGTTGCGGAGGCATTCAGATGGCATACCATTGAGATTGTACTGGGCGAAGGAGGACGTGATCGGCAGCTCCTGCGTGCAGTGCCTTGGGATTGGGAGGTGAATATAGGAAGATGCCTGATGCGCTGGCGCCGAGTAAGCTGCGCTTCACCGAGAATATCAAAAGCCAGGCCTGCAATCACTACCAGGAGCGTGATGAAAGAAGAAGAAATGGCAGTCTTCGGGGAAACTCAAGTGATTCTAGAAGAAATGATTGACCTCGAGGAGACCGTTGAGCAGGTGGCCATGTCTGAAGAGGAGCTGGCTGTTACCGTGATCCCGTCAGGAAATTCAGTGGCCCTCTCAGAGGTTTCTGCGCAAGAAACAGACCGAAGCATTTATGGATCGCAGCGTCAGGCCTCTGATACCGTGATCGCCGCCGAGCATCGTCCTCGGTCAACTGATGCGACGGCGGCAACAGTCCACGAAGTTGAAGAGGCTGAAGTTTCAGCATGCCCCTTTGCCTGTCCATTGGAATACTCAGAAAGAAATCCTTCTTCCTCTGAAATAGCCGCACCGAGAAGGAGAAGCATTGAGAACATCTCCATCACATCCACAGGTGTGCGTAGACCGCCATTACCATTGCGGTACCTCACCGTAACAGGCAACAACGTAGCAAAAGCGCAGGCTAAATGGGCTGCCACCCTCAGGTGGCGCGCTGCGTATGGGGCAGACACAATCCTAGAAGCACCTCACACAAACTACGGCCTCATCAAGAAGCAGTTTCCACAATTTGTGGCAGGCAGGAGCCGGAGTGGAAATCCCGTGGTAAGACGGGGAACGCAGGCGCTGTACACCATCAAGCTCTCTCACTCCCCCCTGCTCTTCACTCAATTTTCCCCATAGTACTACGAAATGAGCACAAGGATTGACGCCAGGGCTCTTACGTCCCAGGGCGTGGACGTGGACGAAATGATTCGGCATTATGTCTGGACTAACGAGTACATATACTCGCGGTGGGTTCCCGATCCCGAAGGACAGATCATTTCCGTCGTGGACTTGTCGGGGTTATCTATTGGTGGTATGTCCACCCTTTCGCTTGAGTTCGTATCGAAGGCTTTGACATTGATAGGGGCCCACTACCCCGCCCGCGCCCAGGCCATCCTCATCGTCAATGCCCCGATCTTCTTTTCGTATATCTGGAATCTCGTAAAGGGAGCCGCCGACGAATACACCAGCAAATCCTTGAAAGTTTATAGCCGTGATGAATCCTTTGCGGCATTGTGCGAGTATATTGAGCCAGCTCAAATCCCAGTCGAATATGGAGGCACTTTAAAGTATGGTGCATCCAGAGGCATGAATGAGGAGCGCAAGCACGAGAGGCAACACAGCGTGCGGTGGACAAGCCCATTTGAAAAGGAAATGGAAGCACATGCCAACCGCATCATTGAATCAACGAAATGTGGCATCATGGGCTCAAATGATGACGAGAAGAAAATTGAAAGGAGAAGCGTAGCCGGTGGGACGTAACCAGCAAACAAAGGACAGTAGAGCATTTATTACGAAAGCAAGGATTGAGCGAATTGTCCTCATGTTTCTTCTTCAAATGAAAAGTTCTCCGAAGGCGTCCTTTATGGAAACAAACCAAATTCATACAAATGAAGAGAAAATATACCAAAAAAGGCATTTAACTTGGATATTTCTCGGGAGCATTTTTTTTCCCGCTCGAATTCAAATTTCCGGTACGAGAATCATCACGCTCTCTCACGATCGGTGACTCAAGGACTGCATGTGTGCAGATTCGGAGGCTTGACGGCAAAGCTACTGGTGCGTGTCGGAGGATGCAAGGTCAACCTGTGTTCAATCACCTTTTCTCACTTACAAGGAAACATAGGGCTCTTTTGCGGCACTTTTGAGCCTCTCGTTGTGCTTACATAGCAAAATACATGCACATGTATTTTCCTAAGGCCTCTCCGTGATCGAATACAAACCCCGCCGCGTAAATTAAGGAATACTGACATTGCTCGGGCATGACAAGCGTGTGACATTAATTGCAGCACTCAGCACCCACAACACACTGGAGATCTTGTCATTGCAAGGTCATCAAGTATTCCCAAAATTTATTTCATTTGAATCGTCGAGGTACGTGTACACGGGTAACCAAACGGGAGATTGAAGGGAAACTTTGTTTCCAGAACTTCGCGAGAGGAGAGCGTTTGTCAACCTTGGTTCTCTTTAGCTCCATAAAATAGCAACACGAAAGTTATGATGAGATTACGGACGAGGAAATAGAAATAAAAGAGGCTGAATTCAAAAAGAAACTGCGAGACTCACATCCTTTTGTACCTATCGCCACATCAGGGCTTACACGGCATGTGTACTGGCTAAACTGCCTGGGAAATAAATAATAACATTTTTTTTATTTCAAGTTCCAATCATGTCAATAGCCTTGGACAAACCGATTGATGTGTGGGCGTCGGCCGAGGCAGATGACGTCGCTTCTTTGCGCACGCTGATGGGAGAAGGTGGGGGTAGCGAGAATTTAGACATGTACGTGGACGAACGAGATGACCATGGCCGCACAGCTTTGCACGCGGCCTCTTCAAAGGGAGCGGAATCGGCGGTTCGATTTCTCCTGAGCCGGGGAGCCAATCCGAACAAGGCGGATCGGGAAAGCCATTGGACATCTTTACACAGGGCGTTGTACCACGGCCATCTCCGCATTGCGCTTTTGCTTTTGCGTGCAGGAGCGGTATTGGGGGATGAGCTGACCCCATGGCAAGCTGGGCATCATTTGCGGGGCGGGAAGAACAACGGCAGCAGAAACAATCAAACGACAACAAGAAGCTTCCTCGACAAGAAGGAAAGCAGCCAGAGCAGGAAGGATGGAGTGGACAAAGACGGTTTGACTCCGCTGTCTTTGCTTTCTTGGCGACTCCGCAAGCATCTGCAGGAGGCTGTACGAGAGAACAAGGGAGGGGACGTGGTGACGTTTGGAAAAGCGGATTTCCCGCTGGGTTACCCGCTCCCCAACACATCAAACGTGCAAAAACCGAGGCGTGTGGAGGCTTTGGCAGACGTGGCCGTGGTGGCCATCGCCGCGGCAAGGCATCATTCTGTTGTTCTTGATAAAGATGGTCGCGTCTTCACGTGGGGCCACGGTCGGGGGGGGCGCTTGGGACATGGGGACGAGAATCCTCAGATGTTTCCGAAGCTTGTGGCTGCATTGGACGGGTTGCGCGTGGTCAAAATCGCAGCTGCCGAAAACCACACCGTGTGTGTGACAGATCAGGGCCTGGTTTTTTCCTGGGGCTCGGATCGCTTCGGGCAACTCGGCGTGGGAGGGTCCTCGGCGGGGCACGGCACGGCACGTCTCGTTCCCCGTCGTGTGGAGGCTTTGCGCCGCTGCATGGTTGCGGACGTCTCCGCCGGTGCCACACACACTGTGGCCGTCACGCGGGAAGGAGAAGTGTACACCTGGGGGGGGAACAAGAGCGGACAGCTAGGGTACGAG